>NC_140126.1:31611459-31887651 GCF_964035555.1 Netta rufina | reverse complement strand
AAAAACAGAGAACAGTGCCAGTTTCAGAAGAACATGGATGTGGGAGCAATATGGAAGAGACCTGAGGAGGATCGTCCAAAACAGACTGGGCAAACCAGAAGAAACTGAGCAATGGGACTGTGTGTCACAAACTACATTTTGAGGTCAGTGTCATATAAAAGGAGGGGGGAGGTGGGTTGCAGGAAGCTTTGTTTCCCAGTGGTCATAGGGAATCTTACAGCTACCTGTAACACCATTACAAAGGGCATGCTGATACTGTATGTGTCTTTATATCCTTAGGCTGATGTTGCAAAAAAGTCTGAGAGCTGAGTATGCTGTTCTGTTAGGTTGTCTGGATCGCTGCAAAAGCAGCAAGGCAAAAGCTTTGGGACACAGTCCCAAAGAGCAAAGGATCAGTGAAAGCAATGGGGGTTTTGTGGAGCTGCAGGACCACGATTTGTTGTTTGGTACAGAGAAGCAGCCAGCAGGATGCTGCTGATAAAAAGGCAGGCAGTGGCACAATGGCAGAGGTTGTCAGAAGTCAGGGAAGTGGTCATACAAGTGCTGGCTGTGCTGGTAAGTCTGTGTCTATTGTTCAAAGGACACTGAAGGGAAAACACAGTTACAAACAAGACCATTAATTAGTTCAGCAAAGCCTTGGAGAGGCAATAGTAAACAAATGGTTTTAGGACACAAAGGCCATGATTATTTTTGAGCAAGGAGTAGTAGGCAGGATGGTGGTGAAAAAAGAGCTAGTCAGGCTGTTAGGCTTGGGGCATTGACTTACATGCCAGCAAAGCAGGGGAAACTGTTAAATGGAAAAATGCTAATTAGAAGAGCTAAAAGAGGGGACATTTAAAAGCCCAGCTTTACCTCCCCAGTGTAGCAGGTATGGAGGAAGCATCAGGCTGCCTTGTGGCTCCCATGAAGAGTGTTTGGCAGTGAGACTGACTAATACTAAAGTTTGAGGTGAGGTGATGTGCAGATTTGTTAATTTATAGCAGGTATCACTGCATGAAGGTTATGAAACATTTGTTCAGAGTGTAGAGCAAATTTTTGATTATATATGCCATTCACAAACCTGGCAATTATGAAGCTGTTCTTCAAGCTGTAGATTCAAGCTGAATCTTGAAGCTGTGAGCCTGATGCTTTAAATTCTCTCACTATTAATATAAATAAAGTGAACACTACAAAAAGTTTTGATTGGGTCAGTACTGTTCTGCAAAGTAAGAGAGAGATGTGTTTTTGAACACTTTTTACCTCACTGTCATGACAGTAACAGCCACTTACGGCAGGGTATGCACAACACTGCAGTCTATCCACGAGTGCAAAATTACAGATAAAAAGCAGAGCTATCTAATTGCTCTGGGTAAGAGTGACAATAATCTCTGTTTTGCTGGGATCTTCACAGTGGTTACAGCCAAGAGGAACCTGAGATATTTAGAACTGTTAGACACAGCAAAAGATCTACCTGATGATTCGTGGTGGTCAGTGCACAGGAAGATCATTCAAAGTGACATCTCATTGAGACCTGCTACCTGTTAATATATATATATGTCATTATCCTATTTTAGTGGTGAAGGGGTTGGCAGATTTTTAAGTCAAACACCAGCCTCAGATATCCCCAAGAACTGTTTCTTGCATTTATAGGATAAACATTATTGTGGTATCATGTCTGGAAGGTATTTGGGGTAAGAAACTTTTGTGAGCTTTGTCATACATTGTATAACTAAATATTGATGGCTCTGCTTGTCTCTTTTTAGCCTGGGGATGAGGATTATAGTGCCTTAATTGCAGGCTGTTCTGCAGGTCTGGGGAACACTTACAGAGAGGCACAAGGCCCTGGCTATTAAAAAACAAATGGATAGTTTGGCTATCTTTTTTTTTTGGCTAATGTAGAAAACTAGCATAAATGTAAAAGCTGGAAGTACAGAATGCTATAAATGGGCCTGTGATGTAAATCAGTACCAGTGTTTCAAGCTATGACTTAAAATCTAGGGGAAGAGTAAGGCAGTATTATCAATGATATGGAATGTATGCAGGAAACCACCACACATATTCCAAACTACATTACTGCCACAGAATTAGCACCGGATGCCCCTTCAGATGTATAAGAAAGGGCAGAAAGGAAGATTGTACAAGAATGGGAGTTCAAATAGATAATGTGTTTCGTGGACTTTATTCAGTCATTTGTGGACACACTGTTGAGGGGTTACACTTCCCTAGCACAAAATGCCAAAGGCTATGATGTCTACTTTGTTGTTAGTTTCTAAATGAAGAGAAGGGAAAATGTGCAATTAGTCACCTAAGGTAGTAAACTCATGTGCATAGAGGTACTCAGCCTGAGTATACATCTCATAGTCTACATCTTTTACCCATGAAATTAAGCAGTCTGCACAAAGCTTTGAATATTAAGAGCTGTGAATGTCATTTCCCCCATTTTTTCATCTCTCCAAAAATCAAGTGGTGGACTTTCTTTCACCAGCAGAATATTATGGGGTAGACAGCATGATATTTAAAGAGAAAAGTCATTTCTTAGTATGACACAGCAGTAATCAGGAGAGGTTTTGACTTGCAAAAATAAAAATGATACAATTGCCAAAAAAAAAGAAGTAAAAGTCCTGAGGAAGTCTGCTGGTCATACAGGAAGGAGATTATGAGGATTGCCTGTTCCACATTCCGTGAGGAAAAGGACAATGAAAATGTGAAGGTTTATCACTGTACGGATCCCTTCCAGAACACTACACCAGCCTATACTTGCAAATCCAGGTACTGATTTATGTTTCTTAAACCTAACACAATTGCATTCCTCTCTCCAGACGGCTATCATCAGTGGAAAAAGAGGTATGCCTGTCCCTCTATTCAATCATAGTATCATAGAAACTCAGAATATCCCAAGCTGGAAGGGACCCACAAGGATCATCAAGTCCAACTCCTGGCTACACATAGGACCACCCAAAAATCAAATCACATGTTTGAGACCATTGTCCAAATGCTTCCTGATCACCAGCAGGCTCAGTGCTGTGACCACTGCCCTGGGGAGCCTGTCCCAGTGCCCAACCACCCTCCAGGTGCAGAACATTTCCCTAACCCCCAGCCTGACCCCACCCTGTCCCAGCTCCATGCCGTTCCCTCGAGTCCTGTCGCTGTCCCCAGAGAGCAGAGCTCAGCGCCTGCCCCTCCGCTCCCCTCCTGAGGGAGCTGCAGGCCGCCATGAGGCCTCCCCTCAGCCTGCTCTGTGCTGAACAAACCAATGGGCCTCAGCCGCTCCACATTTGTGTTGCCCTATAGACCCTTCACTGCCCTACTTTGGACACTCTTTAGTAGTTTTATGATCTTCTTATACTGTGTCACCCAAAACTGCACACAGTGCTCGAGGTGAAGCTGCACCAGGGCAGAGCAGAGCAAGACAATTCCTTCCTTAGACTGGCTAGCAGTGCCTTGCCTGATGCAACCCTTTTGGGTGAAGCCCTATTGGCAAGCTACCATTTCCCTTGTGCTGTACACATGCTGAAAGAGGGCAGGCCTTTGGCACTCACATCAAAGAAAGAGGAGCCCTTGTAAGCACCTTGTGTTCCTAAGAACTGAACAATGCTCTAGAGAAGAGTTACAGGGTTTGTGACATCTCTGAGGTTTGATATTTTGAACAGAGAGTTAGGAATCTTTTCCCAGATTATATGAAACTCCACCTCTGCCAGAAGCAGGAAGCTTCAGGCTAACCAGCCTGGTTCACAGATGATGACAAAAAAAGCTAAATATGTTGAAGATTACAAACAGAAAGAAGACGTCATTTTGTGGCCTGAGCTACTAGGAAAAACCCTGCCAAATACAAAATTGTAGAACTGTTATTGAGTTCTCTGTGGGGAAAATTTAGACTGAAATCCAACCAACCCAGCATCACCATTGTAAGAGAACCAGATGAGTTGCATGGTTACTTCTTTTCTCCAGCTTACATGTCCTCCTATGATTTTATTGATAGGGACATGGCAACTGTTTTTTGGACACCAAAGGAAGTGCGAACCTGGAGAGTAATGCTGAGATTTTTATAGCGTGCTTCACCTTGGCATATGTGTGCCTCGAGTTTTATGATCTTTTGGATGCTCTGCAAGACCGTTGCCTTTATCATATATCTGTGATATTAGTGAATCACTTGTGGGACAGGAAGGCCCCAGCTGGCAACTATTTAGATGAGTTAATGGGTGAGCTGCCACCAGATGAGAACATTACAGAGCTTTTGTCCTTAGGCCACAAAACATATGGATATTTGCAGTCTGGAGGCAGGTGTTGTTTAAAGGTTAATGACATTACTCTAAATGTTTTATCATGATCTTCTACAACAAAAGAGTCATAAATACAAATTCTAAAAGCCTCCCCCATGTTTTTTGATCATGAGCATGCACTGGAAACACCCCTCTTTAACTCTTCTGGTAAAGTCTGGTAACTGTGGGAAATACCGTTTTGTAAAAGTATTTTGGAGAATGCCAACCAGTAGCCAGCTATCTATTATGACTGGGAATGCTGTGTGGTGTGACAAGTGTTGGCAGAGACTGCTCTCTAAATATCCTTCTATCAAACTTGTGGGGACTTACCTGAAAGTCTTAAAGATAACCAGTTCTTTCCTCCTAATTAAGTAAGCATGGTTTTTATCAATGATCTGATGAATTCTGTTAGTGAGGGTGACAAAAAGTGAGATTTTTTTTCTAAGTATGTGCATCCTAAGAGTCTCTGCATCCTATACACATCCAGAAAGGTTTTTGCCATCATAAAAGGAGCTGCACAATCACACACAACATAAAGTATGTGATAATAAGAATCCCCAAGATAGTTTTTTTTAATTCTAGGTTGCATCCCTGGCAAAGCTCTATTGTTTTCAGAAGCATTTGGAGAGGTTATGAAGGTAATACATGGATAGCTGTTTTGTCAGTTAAAACACTTCTAACTGAATTATTTGGCTAAGAAGCAGTCATTTCCAGACAGAGTGTATGGCCACTTCGTTGTGGTTTAATGCTGATAAGCACCTAAGCACCATATAGCTGCTCTTTCACTCCCCCTCCTCAACAGAACAGGAGCAGAAGGTATGATGAAAACAAACTCATGGGTTGAGATAAGGACAGAAGAATGCTGACCAATTATGATCATGGGCAAAATAGACTGCATTTGTGAAAATTGATTTAATTTATTGTCAATTAATAACAGCACAGAGTAGTGAGAAAATCAAAACAAACTGAAAACACCTTCCCCCTCCCCATATATATGACAGAAGGGTCTCCAGGGTTGAGGTAAGCACAGGAAGATCACTCAACAATAATCATCCTGGGCAGAACAGACTCAGCATAAAGGGAGATTAACGTAATTTATTACCTACTACTAACAAGCTAGTGAAGTAAAAAACACAAAACAAAATGAAAACACCTTCCCCCACCCAGATCCATCCTTTTCTATGCGGTCAGTCCCTAATGCTTTGTCTCTGCCACTCCTTCACAGTCACTCCCTGCCCCTGCTCCACGTGGGGTTTCTGCCATGCCATCCATTCCCAACTGAGCCTGCGGGGGCTGCCCACAGGCAGCAGCTCTTCAAGCACTGCTCCCACACGGCTCCATACCATGGGGTCCATCCATCCCCCAGGAGCAAACTGCTCCAGCACGGGTCCCCCCATGGGTGGGCGGCAGCTCCCCCAGACCCCCTGCTCCTGCGTGGGCTCCTCTCCACGAGCTGCAGCTCCGGCCCGGGGCCTGCTCCTGCGGGGGCTCTCCATGGGCTGCAGCCTCCTCCAGGCCACATCCACCTGCTCCACCGGGAGCTCCTCCACCCATGGGGGGGGCTGCAGCGTGGAGATCTGCTCCATGTGGGACCCATGGGCTGCAGGGGGACAGCCTGCTCCACTAGGGCCTCTCCACAGGCCACAGGGAGCTTCTGATCCAGTGTCTACAGGGTTGTTTCTCTCAACATTTTCTCACTCTTAACACAGATGTTGCTGCAGCGTTTTTTAACTTTCTCAAATACGCCGTCATTGAAGTACGACCATTGTCACTCATTGTCCAGCAGTGGTTTTGTTTTCCAGCTGTATGGAACTGTCTCTTATCTGATACAGGGCAGCTTCTAGACTCTTCTCACAGAGGTCACCCCTGCAGCCACCACTCCCCTTCCCTACTGTCCAAACTTTGCCACATCAACTACATTTACATATTGAAAATAAAAATGGCTGGTTTAAGGAGTAAACAGTGAAGACGGAGACAACCAGTGACAACCCTTGTTACTATCAGTGCTGACTTGGGAATGCATTGTCCCACTGTCTGTCCCTTCTGGACCTGTTGATCTCGTCTGCCTCCTTGGCAGAGGAAAGCAATACTCTGCACTGCTTCTGATGATCTGATAAAGGTAATTTCTGAAACTGTCCTGTATACGGTGGAGGGAAGCACTGCATAAACACCCCACTAGATACAAGTTTTGAAACAAGTTTGCAGATTCATGGAAAGCCTGAGCAGTAACCAAAAGTCAAAATCCTGTTCCCTGCAAGGCTACTGTAGGCCTATCTCAATCCAAGTCTACATATCATGCCAGTATTTCCTTAAAGGAGAGCTCCAGATAAGGCATTTACTTTGTCATTTGAATTGGATTAAATTTACAATCTATCAAACATCAACTCAAAATCAGAAATGAAGCTTTAGTTTAGTGGGCAGGGTGGGTTCTGGATAGGTTGAATGGATACAATGCACTTCATACCACTTCTGAAGAGACAGAAATAATTTTTCCTAAAATAAATAACTAAATAAAATTAATTGTGTTAACATGACATGGGCTTACAATTAGTCATGATAAGTCATAGACTCAGGATAAGGATTAGACCAGATCACCTAGGATGCTATTTCTGCAGGGCACTTATGCCTATTTCCAGTGGTGTTGGTGCCAAGGTTTCTGTTAATCTCTTAAGCAAGGTGATCTGATTGAGACTGAAGGCAGAAGATTCAAGCCTATTCAGATCCCAAAACTGGAGTTAAAGTTACTCTAATATGCATATAAAAATTGTGTGCTGCTTCTGCCTGCATAATGCACTGAATCATACTCAGCTCTTTCCCTTTGGGGTTTTGGACAATGTTCCGCCTGGGCCTACTCAACCAAATTCCTATGGGCAATGTGAAAAGATCAGGGTCACAGTCCAGAAGGTTTATGCTGGCTTAATTTTTATTTCTGACTAAATCAAATCAGATTTTGTTTACCTGGTGACAGCAATTTTCATTCCTGGCTGCAAAGTTCTCCACTGCAATTGCTTGTAAGTCTTGATAATTCCCTCAAGCCTTGCAAAGGAGCTAGCAAGAAGAACAAATAAATTGTGAATTGCTGCTAGGCATGTGAAACTTGGAGGTCTGAAAGTGCAAGGTTAGATGATCTCCCAGGATACATCTTAAACCCACATTTGAGCCTATTATTTATTGGAATGAAGCTGTTGGAAGCAGAGGGGAGAAAGAGGGAAGAAAGATTTACCTTTTTAAACTAAATAGTTAATACTATGGGAGAAAGCCACATGGAAGGAAGGAAGGAAGGAAGGAAGGAAGGAAGGAAGGAAGGAAGGAAGGAAGGAAGGAAGGAAGGAAGGAAGGAAGGAAGGAAGGAAGGAAGGAAGGAAGGAAGGAAGGAAGGAAGGAAGGAAGGAAGGAAGGGAGAGAGAAAGAAAGAGAGAAAGAGAGAGAGAGAGAAAGAGAGAAAGAGAGAGAAGAGAGGAAAGAGAGAAAGAAAGAGAGAAAGAGAGAAAGAGAGAGAGAGAGAAAGAGAGAGAGAGAAAGAGAGAAAGAGAGAAAGAAAGGAATCAAAAACAAACAAAACCCAGAGTTTAGAAACATGTACACAGTTAGAAGGCTGGTTTCTTGATTTTATGTCCTTAACTGTGTCAGGTCTTTTTGTTAAAAAATTAAAGATGTAATTGATTTTAATTCTTTTTTGGCAGTTAATGATTTGAAAAAAATCATACAGCCGTATGAGACACAGGTGGGGTGAGGATTGCTATTAGGGTCAACTGACACTACACATTGTGGGTTAAAGAAAGCATGCCACAGTTTGCTTTTTTGTACTCAGGCTTTTTTTTAATGAGAGGAGAGGAGAGGAGAGGGAGAGGAGAGGAGAGGAGGAGGAGAGGAGAGGAGAGGAGAGGAGAGGAGAGGAGAGGAGAGGAGATGGAGAGGAGAGGAGAGGAGAGGAGAGGAGAGGAGAGGAGAGGAGGAGAGGAGAGGAGAGGAGAGGAGAGGAGAGGAGAGGAGAGGAGAGGAGAGGAGAGGAGAGGAGAGGAGAGGAGAGAGAGAGGAGAGGAGAGGAGAGGAGAGGAGAGGAGAAAGCCAAGTACTCACACAGTCCTCTGCTTCATGGGAATTAATGATCCCCATTCAAAACTGTGCTACGTTCAGGGAAGCAGGGAAGACTTTTCATGCCTTTTTTGGGATGAAAGGGTGGGTCCCTTTTGACTTCCACAAAGTTTGACTTATTTATGCTAGCAGAGAATTTGGCCCTAAAATTATTAGTTGCATTATGTGTACCTCCCTCTGCCAGAGCAGGATTATTCCCTCATTCAATGCATTTTGCAGTCTAACATCAAACATGAAATCTTCAACATTCCATATGACAGGGTTTTCCCTCTGTCTGCCTCTTGGGATGCTAACTCATTAAGAACTTTTTCTGATTGCTCAGCTTATGCTGATTTCTCTTTATTACCATCTGACTCCACTACTCCCAGTTCTACCCCATGGTACCACCCAAAGCAATTCTCCATCCTTTCTTTGTGTGTAAGTCTCATGTTTCAGGAAAAGGAAGGATCCTCTTTTCATAGCACAAACTTATGCATATCTGATTGTTCTGCAAAATGTTCAACATTTATTATTACAAGAGTTAAAAGTTAATTTAAAAATAAGCAAAATGTCACCTTTGATCTTCTTTATGTGCTAAAGGGAGTACAAAAATTCTTACTGAGCAGGTTGCCAGGAAAAATGATGTGAAGAAATATAGTATGCTTCTGCCCTTACATGTAGGTGAATGAAGACTGCCAGATGCACCAGAGGCACTCTTTAAAGGGGAACCAGAAAGAAAGCAGAAGAGGAGCCTCCTACTTCTCATCTAGAGCTGGAAGTACACTCTGTACACTCCCTGACACTGCTGCTCAATGCCAGAGATTGAACCCTACTCGTTGAGAAGGATTAGACTAGCAGTTTAAAAAAAAAAAAAAAAAAAAAAAAAAAAAAGCCAGCAACCCTTTGGCCCATTGTGAGATCACTTACTTTGGGTTCTCCAAGACTGTGAAGATTCTGCTTTGTGGTCTAATTTTGCTTTGCTTATGTATGTTGAATAGTAATTTACTATGTTTGTATCCCCTCAGAGCTCAATAAGACTACTTATGAAACAAAATAGTATTCCATTGCTAGTAAAGATGGCACATGAAATGGCCCCTGAGCCCTTCTTTTAAAAATCCTGTCATTAGACAGCTCAGTAGGAGTTTAGCCAGTATACATACTTTCAGAGTATCCTGAGTTGCAGAAGCTGGAAGTCCTTCTCAGCTCCTGACACGGTAATTTACATGTTCTTATTCTAACAAAAGTATGCATCTCATGCTCTCTTCTAACAGACCTTTGTAAGCAGATATACTACAAGTAGCTCCTACTAATATACTGTGAAATAGGTCAAAATGAACACAGACTGATGTCTAATATAACAGTGGGGTCTATAAAGTAAGAAGTCAGAGCACTGTGATTTTGGCTGCAGAGCCTCACTGGACTTGAGCAGCTAAGCTGTTGGAGCCCAATTGCTATTCTGATGCCAAACATTTCTCTGCACACTGTTCCTGTGCAGCTCAGGCTCAGCTTTGTCAACATCCCTGTGACTTAGAAGGCACTGCTCCTCCTAGCCTCACATGTTGAAACTGTCCCCTGTTAATGAAGTCATACTGACTGAACATAGCTTGCTCCAAGAGAACACTGATCGCAGGGCACGGGAGACACACAAAGAACAGCCCTGCCCTCCCCGCCCCAACACACACCATTTTACAGCCCACGGATTTCTAGCGGAGAGAAAATGCAGAAGTGTCACATCTTCCCGTTCTTCTGTGAGGTGCTCCTAGCTTTACTTCCGGCTGGTCCCCACCTGCAGTATGCTTCTGCAAAATAGAAGTGTGTTTATGAGGCAGGGAGTTCAGTTTTTCTTTTTGTATAGATGCCACAGAACAAATTATAGCCCCTCCTAGATGAAGATTTAATATGCATACTACGCAGTCTACAATACAAAGTAGAATATTCACTCTCTTTAGTGAAAGGTACTTACTGTCACAGAGTGCATTTTTCTGTATTAGGTAAGTTGACATAAAAGTCTATCCATGTTATTGGCCTCTGGGCTTAGTTTCATCAGAAAAATAAAGTTCCTTGAACTGTACTCTGCAATGATGAAGGTATCAGTGATATCATTAGCTTAAATCATGAGGCTTTACCCTTCTAGGCTTATTTCCATAAACAGTTCAGAGAAAGTACACTCATTCAAGAACAATGGTACTTTTCAACTCATTGAAATGATTATCATGTGTAAAGGAAGCAACAAATTGGTCACAAATGGCGAGTGGAGTTGACATGTTGGAGTTAAGAAATTCCCAAAGCAGGAACAATAACTTCATAACAATATTTGAAAATGCTAAATCTTCCAAACTGTGTGGTCTTCATTATCTATATGTTTTTGGTTTTGACAACAACATATCTTCAATTCTTTTATCCAAATGACAACTTTTATACCTCAGTATGAACCTAACACAGTTATGAAGTGAGATAAAGCTTCAACCTCACATTTGAAAAACTTCTGAGCTCCATATTTTATATTTTCAGTAGTTTGCTTATAAAGCAGTAGCAATCACTTGAAGATTTCCAGCCCCTGAGGTGATACATGGGATTATTCCAAAATTCAACAGTAGAATCTCACAACAAATGAATGCAGCTTAGCCTCCACACAGTATCGTGCTATCCTCTGTTTCAATTAAATATTAAGAAGTCAGAATTAAAGGAATCTCAAAATTTCAAATACAGTCAGTATAAAGTTTACTGTCTCAAAAGAGATGTGTCAGATATAAGACAAAACTGAAAAAGTACTTATATGAAACAATATAAGACAAAAAATGAGCAGAATGGTCCAAGCAATGAACACTCCCCACCAAACATCTGGTCACTGCAAACTCTGAGGAAGTTACTGCATCAGAGTCCAGATTTTGCAGCTGTCTTGTAACGAGCTAATCCAAAACCTTGGATCTGTTCATATCTGAGTTTTAAAGATGTTTGCATTTGAACCTTATTTTTTTAGCTCTGGCTCAGTTAAAATACATGCATTTTAGATGTTTCTGAGACACTAAAATGATTGAGATTTGTAAAACAAACAAGCAAATAAACAAACAAAATCCATATTTTGAAATGTATTTTAAGAGATGTTGTTTTACCCTATTAAGTAATTGGATTAATTAAACTTTTTTATTTAGATCATTTTCATGTATTCATTTAGGTAAAATTTTAACTTTATATGCTCTACAAGTTACACTGAATGTAAGTCTGTTATATGTCCATAAGTTTCAATCTTTACATTACAAAGAAGTACTAGGAGTTTTAGAGGCTTCTAAAAGTTTCTTATCACTCTTGCCAGTGGGCAGTATTACTTAGCTTAGTAAACACAAAGCACCATCTGTCAAACTGATCACTTCTTTATAGTATGGTTTTTCACATATCAGACAGAATATTTAACATTTTTCCTAAGTCATTTAGAAATCTTAGAGATCTTTGGTATTCACTAGAATATTTTCTCTTGCAAGATAAGAAGCTTTTCTGTTTGTTCATTAGAACAGAAATGTGAGCAAAAAAACCCCACTTCTTTATTTCGTGGTTTGCCATCATACAGATTCATTGATTCTGTAACACAGAGAGATGAACTGTGGCTTCTTCAAATACCATTCTTATTAAATCTAGTTACTTAACTATTTCATATATATCTTGTGACATATAAATGCTTACACAAAGAGCAACTGACAGCAGTTTCTCAGAGAAAAATTACTGTGATCCAGAAGCAAAGCCTGAACCCCACTATAGGAACTGTAAGCCCTGTAGGTGCACATAGTTGGGAGAGTTGATTCAAATACCTGGCCGGCCAAATAACTGTTTGAAAAGGTTAAAGTTTTGCCACCAAACAGTGTTCAGTATCTCTTGATGCCAGTAGACACTGCTTCTGTCCCTCTTTCCTTCCTCCCACCCCAAGCCCCATGCTGAAATCTTTTTCTGCCTGAAACCATTCGCTGATGAAACCATTCTCTGATGCGGACTTTGTAAAGAAAAAAATCCTGTCAAAAGCCTGATAGCTGCCAACTACTTCTGGAAAACGGTTGGGCTGTTACCTTAGGTAACACTCACACTGTATGAAAGCCTCACCTCAGCCAGAAGACAGGTTACAGAACCAGTATGCCTGAAAGCCTAGCAGAAGTGGAAGTGAAATTTCACCTTTATCTATCTCTCTGTGGGGAACTAAATTACAGCTTTGCTGAGGATTGCGAAGACTTGTCAGCTGTACTTAGCAGCACAGAATAGTTGCGTTTTTAGTTTTCTTCACGCAGAAGATTAAAACAGCAGCAAGATAACAAAAACACCTTTAAAAGGCAACATTTTTCTTCAGAGAGAGAGTTTGGGGAAGAAAATTTTCCTTTTCCTTCAGGATATATTTTTGCTTTTCATATGTTTTCAGAGACGTGGATCAAACAGCACTTCTAATATCATGCAGATTACAATCACAAACTGCTATTGAAAAGTACAAGTTGAAAAGTACTGAGTATTGAAAAGTACTTAAAATCATTAAATTCTTCTTGTTGTAAAGAATCCTTTTTATCTGAGACTTTAGGAAGCATTTTGAAGGTTTATAAAGATTCTCAGCTTCTACATGAGCAAGAAACATACTTGAAATGTTTCTCAGTATCCATTAATTTCTAAGTGTTAGAGGTTCTTAAATTAAACTGGACATATTGCAAGAAATAATGATAATGAACTTTGAAAATTGACTGTAGTGGTCAAGAGAGCTACAATACATGTATGACTATTTAATGAGCCGCAAACATAATCCAGTTCTTGTTTTCATACCTCTGTGTCTACTACCAGAGTAATTAGACAGAGATCAAGCCTTGAACAATGATTTAAAATAGGGTGTTAAACACACTACTGCCTTCACCTTCATATATCCTTCCTCACCCATTTGTGAACTGTAGTTAAAACAGCATTAAGGAGTTCAGTATCAGCACAGAATTTTGCTTACATGTATAGTGACTGAAGTTTTGATGTGAACTAAGGTGAGTTAATTAAATTGAAGTCCTGGGACATAGGAAACAGCCATGAACTGGCTATTTAACTTCCAAGGATTTTCAGACATTTATTACAAATATTGGATGCTATCCATACTGAAATGGAGATGGGGCATAACTGGCACATTTTGCTCATAAGCTCCAGTTAGATAAGTGAAATCCAGATCATCAGTGATCCTGATTCAAGTAAGAGGGTAGCAGGCATCTACATTGGCAGGTATCACCTCTTATTCAACCACAGAAAACATAGGTAAAACATATAGTTAAAGTGTTATAAGTAGTGGTTAATTTGCCCTACACTTCTACCTATCCATGCTTCATAGGAAACATGGGAAAGAGAAGGATGATGATGTCTTTGATTTCTGCAGTCATTTAATTTGCAAGAGGAACACATGATATTAGAACACATATCACAGATAACCCTTAGGAAAGCAGCAGGAATGAAGTCTTTAGTTTGTGTCATATGAAAGATTAAAATCTCACAGGACTGGTAATAATAAACAATGTTTTCTGTAGCTAAACAAAAGCCCTGTTCCGCAGCTATTATAACAATAAAAATTAATCAACACTCTTACTGGCAATTTAAGCTGAGTAACTGAAGATTTAATGATACTTTTAGGTATAACCCTAGAGTCCATGGTTCCAGCAATCATGATAATAAGCTTGTTTTAGAAAAATAAGATTGGATAGGATCAGAGAGTTAGCCAAGTCCTGTTCTTGAAATGTAAAAAGTACTTTAAAAATACTCAGCTTAGATTACTGTCTACACAATTTCTGTTCTGTATTCAAACATAGCACTTTTAAATACCCTTTAAAAACATTAAAGCTAAATGAAGAAATTCCACAACTATGAAGAAACACAGGAATAGATCAGAAAGGACTGAAGCTCTTACTGATCATAGCTTCCTGATTCCAGGGTCCCCTTTGATGAGCCTCCTAGTTAGTCCTCAAGAGGAAACCATGCCTCACATTACTGATGAGAGGGGATTTTTTTTTCTTTCCTATTTGATCTAAAGTCAATTTATTTATTTCTGCCAAAGCTGACAGCTGGTTAAATCCTGAGTATATTCATTGGTCACACCAGTCAGACACCTGCTAAAAAAATAATAAAATGTAATAATAATAAATAATAATAATAATAAATACATAGGCCATAACCACAATTTATCTAAATTTATTTTTAATTCAGTGCTTCAGAGAAAGATGACAATGTCCATCAGCCAATCTCTTAAGTGCTAATGGTGGGGCTAAAGGAGGGAGGAAGAGAGGGAGGGAGAAGAAAGATCCTTGGCATGGAAATAAAACCCAAAGCAGCTAACAGAAAAATCAAAGCATAGATTAACATAGCAAAGACAGACTCCAAACAAAGAGTAATCAAGCCTCCTTTCAAACTCCTTTTGGAATATGATGTATTGATATATCCAAAATTTCATTCTTGATCTCCTAGTATCCAAAATTTCATTCTTGATCTCCTAGCTATAATCTTATTTTAAACATAAAACCATGTTCATAAGTTTCTTAAGCTTCATGTTAAAAGAGCTTGGACTTCTTGACCCTCTATTCTATTTTGGAGAATATTACAGAACATCTCCTTAGATATCTGGAGATACCATTGTAACAATATTTCAGCTGGTATGTTCATGTTCAGTTAGTATGAATTTCATCCTAACTAATGTATAACCATTTGAATAGGCACTCTTGTCATCCATTAACTTCAAAAGCTTTTCCTCTGCCTCAGATACTCTATTTTGTGAAATTTCATAGTAGCCATTCTGTGCACCTACTCTAATTTCATGCTGTCTTTCTTCAGTACAGACGACGACAAATGTATGATATCTAATATTCCCGGTACCTCCTCAACTTTATAAAAATATCTATTTATAGAATTGTAATTTTCTGTATTTACAATACATTGACCTCTATTTGTTCTTTAACCCTGATAGGCAGCTCAGACCCACACAGCCGCTTGCTCACTCTCCCTGGGTGGGATGGTAGAGAGAATCAGAGAGGTAAAAGTGTAAGAATTCTTTTTCCCATCAAGACCTTTTAATAAAATATAATAATGTTTATACCGAGGATCCCATTTCCAGTAGGAAAATTACCACCTAAAGTGACACTCAAAATGTTCCCAATTTTTCTAATTGAATTCTTACTTGAACTCTAATTAAAATAATCAGTGCTAGGCAATCAGTTTTTACCAGTCTCTTAAGGCTAACTCCTTTATATAGCTGTGTAGAACAACTTAGTTGGCCTATCATTTTTTACATTTCCTTTGTTATTTATTATCTGGCATATTTGTACTTGGATAAGAATAATTTTGCTGACAGACATAATCCTGTATTTGTGACTTCACATTTTGTTGCCATGGAAATGAATACAGCGTCACAAATTTAGCATTATTATGACCTACACTGCTGGATCAAATTGAAGGATGCTATAAACCTGAAAAAAGCAAAGTATTTTAAGTGCAGTAATAGCTGAAGAGGGCAAAAAGTCTTTCAAGAAATGATTAGCAAGGTTGTACACAAATTTTTCTTGAAATTTAAAAATTTGTAATTTGGTTCCTATTTCTTCTGTTCTACAGACTTCATCTTATGGCAAAACTTCCTAATAATTTATAAAAGGTAGAATACAGGCCAAGCAATAAAATTTCCTAACATAAAATGAAAAAGGGGTTGGGAAGACAGTGAGCTGTGGGGCACTTACTGGCAACAATTACAGAAGACTTTTTCTTAGAAACTGATCTGTTTACTTCAGAAGCAGTGTGTTTATGTGGTTTTACTCAGCTGGGCAGCTGAGCTCCACCATAACTGTTCTCTTACTCCCTTTCCTCAAAGGCATAGGGCAAGAAAATGGAATGATAAGGGCTCAAGGGTTGAGATAAAAACAGGAAGATTGCTCACCGATTATCATCATAGGCAAAACAAGCTCAGCATGAGGAGATTAATATAATTTATTGCCTATCACTAGCAGACTAGCACAGTGAGAAACCAAAAGCAAAGTAAAAACACCTTCTCCCCAGCCACCCACTTCTGCCTCTTCCCCCCAAGGGGTGCAGGGGAACAGGGAATGGGGACTGCGGTCAGTCTGTAGCACTTCATCTTCACCGCTCCTTCATGGTCACTCTGCCCCTGCTCCACAAGGGGTCCCTCCCATGGGATGCCATCCTTCATGAACTGAGCCTGCAGGGGCTGCCCACAGGCAGCAGCTCTTCAAGACCTGCTCCCACACGGCTCCGTACCACGGGGTCCATTCCCCAGGAGCAAACTGCTCCGGCACTGGTTGCAGCTCCTCTCCATGGGCTGCAACTCCGGCCCAGGGCCTGCTCCTGCGTGGGCTCTCCATGGGCTGCAGCCTCCTCCAGGCCACATTCACCTGCTCCACCAGGGGCCTCTCCACAGCCTGCAGGGGAACTGCTGCTGTGGGATTATTCTGGGTTGTGCCTGCGTGCACAAAAGGAGGGGTCTGGGGTGCCTGCGAGCACAGTGGGAGGGGTCCTGGGTTCCTGGGTGGGACGTTTTAACACTATATAAGATACTGTCACGCAGCAATAAATTGGCTTACGGCACAGAACGCTGGTCGTTGTGTTCGTTTGTCCCGGGGCTTTCGGTCGGGTTATCCTACAGCTGCTGCCTGCCTTGAGCACCTCCTGCCCTCCTGCTGCACTGACCTGGGGGTCTGCAGGGCTGTTTCTCACTCCTCTCTCTTCCAACTGCTGTTGTGCGGCTGTTTTGTTTGTTTGTTTGTTTGTTCTGTTTTGTTTTGTTTTAATATATATATATAAATATTATTTTTTTCCCCTTTCTTAAATCTGCTCTCCCAGAGGCGCAAGCAACATTGCTTATTGGGCTAGCTCTGGGCAGCTTTGGGTCCCTTTGGAGCCAACTGAACCTGGCCCTTATTTAACAAGGGGCAGCTTGTGGACTATTCTTAAAGAGGCCACCCATGGTGCCCCCAGGACCAAAACCTTGCCACATAAACCCAATGCAGTTTGACAGTGTACCTGTGTTGAAAATGACCCAGATATGTCTGATGCATCCCTAGTGAATCATCCTGAAGCTAGTGTCTAAGGGACAGAAAGTTGGAAAGAAAACTTGTAGGCTTTCTAAGTCATTTGTATATTAAGCAGATAATGAATCATAATCAATATACTTTGCAGAAAAATTTCGCTTTCTAACCTTACAAGAGTTAAAATCAAACATGCCCTAAAAAATTGACATATTGTAAATTCTGAAGAGTTTTGACCAGTTGGGTTCTTGGAGCACAGGGACCTAGGAATATTATTTATTTGGGGCATATACCATTAGGTAGGGGTGTAAAGGTGCACCGGGACAGAAGAGTGAAGGAAATGCAAAGGAAAGGAAATACAAACTGTAAATTAGCTAGGCAAAAAGAGTGCAAGAGTATAAAACATTTACATCTTGCTAGATTTCAAGGAAAAAACACAGACACCACAAACAGTCAGACAGAATAAATTGTTTAACTTGCAGGAGATGTGAAGGGAAAAATAGAAATAAGGCTTATAAGCAACTGAATTTTTCTGTCTTTACAGTGAGCAAGTGGCATATTTTTAACAAGGAAATTTGTGAGGTTGGAAAATTTAAACAGGGCTATTAGCAGCACAGAGAGTTTACTGTGAACAAAAAGAAAATCTATTTTATGCTTGTAACACACTGGCATGAAATAAAGATATCTTTTCATGATTTTACAAATACTCTTGAATCAAGTATTAAAATCTGTGTCCCATTCATAACAAAATATGTATTAAACTTTTTTTTTGTTCCAAAACAAAATTGTATCCTATCATGAGATCTGCACTCCATAATCATTTCTGAAATAACTATAACATGTTGAGGTCTTTTTCTAGATGTTACCAGCCAGAGCTAGTGAAAGCTGTTTAAATCTAGGAAGTCATACTAAGAGCACTTCTTCTTTGCCAAAATGTATGTTACTTTGAAATTCAGAAATGCAAAAAAGGATGACCTGATATTACATGTGGGGTGAAAGATCCTAAAAAAATCATATTAATATTGTTCTAACAACAAATAATCAATGATGTACTAATGACCTGTGAGAACAAATTCACTATTATATACCAACAACAAACAAACAAACACAAACTTCGTAAATCATGGAATCATACAAGGGCTTTAGATGAAAAGAATTTTAAAGATCAACTAGTTCCATGTTTCTGTCATGGGCAGGGACACCTTCCACTGGATCAGGTTGCCCAAAGCCTCATCCAACCTGCTTTTAAATACCCCCAGGAATGGGACAACCAGAACTTCTCTGTGCAACCTGTTCCAGTGCCTCAGCACCCACTGAGTGAAGAATTTCCTCCTCACCTCTAATCTAAATTTCTGCTCTTTTAATTTAAAACCATCCCCTCTTGTCCTTTCATTATCTGTCCAAGCAAAAACTTGTTCTTCATTTTTTTTATAAGCCCCCTTTAGGTATTGAAATGCTGCAATGAGGCCTCCCTGGAGCCTTCTCCAGGCTGAACATCCCCATTTCTCTCAGTCTTTCTTCATAGGAGAGGTTTTCCAGCCCTCTGAGCATCTTTGTGGCCCTCTGGAATTGCTCTAACAAACCCACATTCTTCTGGTGCTGGGGGCCCCAGACCTAGATGCAGCACTCCTGGTGGGGCCTCACAAGGGCAGAGCAGAGGGTCACAATCCCCTTCCTCGACCTGCTGACCATTCCTCTGTTGATGCAGCCCAGGACACAGTTGACCTCAGCTGCAGGTGTGCACTGCTGGCTGATGCTGAGTGTTTCATCCACCAGAACCACCAAGTCCTCCTCTGCAGGGCAGCTCTCATTGAGTTCCCAGTCTGTGCTCGTGTCTGGGATTGCCCTGACCCAGGTGTACCACCTGGCATGTAGACTTGTTGAACCTCAATAGGTTCACATGGACCCACTTCTCAAGCTTGTCCAGGTCCCTTTGGATGGCTTCCCTTCCTTCTGTTGTAACAACTACATCACTCAGCTTGGTGTCATCTGCAAACTTGCCGAGGGTGCACTCAATCCCATTGTCTATGTCATTGATAAAGATATTAAACACTACCAGACCCAAAACGGACCCCTGAAGGACACCAGTCACCACCAGCCTCCACCTGGACATAGAGCCATTGACCACCACTCTCTGGGTGTGACCTTCAAGCCAATTCCTTATCCACAGAATGGTACACTCTTCAAATCCATATCACAAATTTGGAGATCAGGATGTCATGTGGGACCATGCCGAAAGCCTTACAGAAATCCAGGTAGATGACATTGGTCAGACTTCATTGGTCAGATGCAGTTACTCCATCATAGAAGGCCACCAGACTGATCAGGCATGATTTGCCCTTGGTGAAGCCATCCTAGCTGTCTCAGATCAACTCTTTGTCTCGCATGTGCCTTGATGTTGCTTCCAGGAGGACCTGTTCCATGATCTTGCCAGGCACAGAGGTGAGGCTCACTGGTCTGTAGTTCCTTGGGTCCTCCTTTCTATCCTTCCTACCCCTTTTAAAAATGGGAATGATGTTTCCCTGTTTCCAGTTACCAGGAACTTTGCCTGACTGCCAGGACTTTTCAAATATGATGGAGAGAGGCTTAGCAACTCCATCAGTTGGTTCACTGAGGACCCTGGGATGCATGTCATCGGGACCCATAGACTTATACCTGTTCAGTTTCATCGGGTGGTCTCAAACCTGCTCTTTCCTTATAGTGGGAGAGACTTTGCAACCCCAGCCCTCATCTTCGGGTTCAGGGAAGTGAGAGTCATGAAAAGCCTGACTGGGAGCAAAGACTGAGGCAAAAAAAGCTGTTGAGCACATCAGCCTTCTCCATGTCTGCAGTTACCAGTCCTCCGTTCTCATCTGTCAGATGTGTTATACTCTTCTTGATCTTTCTTTTCTTGCCAATGCACCTATAGAATCTCTTCTTGTTATTTTTCGCATCTCTTGCTAAGCTCAGTTCCATCTGTGCCTTGGCTTTCCTGATCCCATCCCTGCACATCCAGACGACATCCCTGAACTCTTCTCAGGCCACATGTCCCTGCTTCCACTGCCTGTGCACTTCCTTCTTGCACCTCAATTTGACCATCAGGTCATTGCTGCGCCATCCTGTTTTTCTGCCCTCCCTGTCCACTTTCTTCCACATGGGGTTGGAGAGTTCTTGTGTTCTAGGTAAACATCCTTGAGATGTCATCTGAGATGTCATTCTTGAGATGTCATCCCTGAGTTGTCATCTCTGATCAGCTCTTTTGTCTCTAAGAACAATGTAACAGAGGATCTTGTCCCCTTGGTCTTTAAAAGTCTGCTCTTCAGAAGTTCAGGGTCCTGGCTTTCCTCTTTTCCAGGCCCATATTTCTCAAAATCACTAACTCAAGCAGGACATGGTCACTGCAGCCCAGACTGCCTCCAGTCTTCACCTCTTTAATGAGTTCAGCCACCATGGCGAAGCCCAGGCCCAGTAATACTTGTCCTCTGGTTGGCTTGCCTAATACCTGGATGAGGAAGTTATGTACTCCAGGAATCTCCTGGATTGCTTACAGCCTGCTGTGTAGTTTTTCCAGCAGACATCCAGGTGGTTTAAGTATTTAATCAGGAGTAGACCATGCATGCATGACAGTTCTTGTAGTTGAAGCAGGAAGGCCTCATCAACAATCTCCTTTGTTCAGGTGGCCTGTAGTAGACTCCAATCACAAGATGTCCTTTATTGGTGTGGTCCTTAACTTTCACCCACAAGCTCTCAACCTCTCTGTGGCTGTTTCTTAGAGGCATCTCTTCACAATCCCTTCTCTAACAGAGAGAGCAACACCCCTGCCACTCTTTCCGTGCTACAAGCTGAGAGCTTGTAGCCCTCTATTCCAGTGTTCCAGCTGTGTGCTCTATCCCACCGTGTTTCCATGATAGCAATCAGGTTGAATCTTTCTAATTGCACCATTGTTTTCAACTCCTCCTGCTTGTTTCCCATGCTGCATGCGTTGGTGCAGACACATAGCTGGGCTATCAGTCACATCACCTTTTCAGATGAACACTTCCTAATTGCTTTGGGATATGCCTATACAGGTGTGAGATTTTCCTAAATATTTTGCAACAGATTGCATCACTAGATGCAACACTCCTCCTTGAAACACTCTCCATTGATTTCAGGAACTTGTTTGAAAATCTTTCACATGAACTGTCCATTTTTAAGGGAAGTAACATTACAGAGCACTGAGACTTAGTAGCTTTAGCTTGTCTTATCTTTTCCTGAATTCACCCCATTTCTTCTAACTCCATGAAAGGCTTATAACTTGTTTCTTTCTCAGGGTAATGTCTGCCTGTCTTTTTAAAATTCATGCCTGTCTTTTTTTTTTTTTTTCTATAGAACCCTTGAGGCCTCAGAAAATAAGGATCTTTCATGTGGTATTTTCATTTTTATAGGTGGAAATATGGAAAACAAAACAGATCATTAGCTGATTAGCTGGAAAGAGTAAGTTGATTCACCATTTGCAGTACAAGGTCACCATTGCCAGAAAAAAGGCACATTTGCTGAGACTGGTAATACCACATTTTCCATCCTTAACACAATATTTTGCATATGATCAAAGTTTTGCCAGTAATCTTGTGCTAAAGCTGAAAAGCAGTGATGTATGCACAGGTATCTCACAGAAAGAAAAAAAAAAAGAGGCTCTTAGATCATGTCCAAACACCAAGTGATAAGATGAGGGGAAATGGCCTCAAGTTGCGCCAGAGGAGGTTTAGGTTGAATATTAGGAGAGATTTCTTTACTGAAAGGGATGTATGGCATTGGAGTAGGCTGCCCAGGGAAATGGTTGAGTCACCATCCTTGGAGGCCTTCAAGAAACGTGTAGATTTAGATCTTAGTAGTGTGGTTTAGTGGTGGCCTTTAGTGCTAGGTTAAGGGTTGGACTAGATGATCTAGAGGTCTTTTCCATCCTGAATGTTTCTATGATTCTATGTATTTATGTACTATTATACATAGCATATTATATACTGTGTATATACATACTATATATACATACAGGACTTATGTCCTGATAAAAAGCTCACTGAGCCAACAGTAATACTATTTTAGTTTTTAGTTTAGATCATGCCAATATAATCACACAGAATCACAGAATCACAGAATTTCTAGGTTGGAAGAGACCTCAAGATCATCGAGTCCAACCTCTGACCTAACGCTAGCAGTTCCCACTAAACCATTTCCCTAAGCTCTACATCTAAACATCTTTTGAAGACTTCCAGGGATGGTGACTCCACCACTTCCCTGGGCAGCCTGTTCCAATGCCTCACAACCCTTTCAGTAAAGAAGTTCTTCCTAACATCTAACCTAAAACTCCCCTGGCTCAACTTAAGCCCATTCCCCCTCGTCCTGTCACCAGGCACGTGGGAGAACAAACCAACCCCCACCTTGCTACAGCCTCCCTTGAGGTACCTACAGAGAGCAATAAGGTTGCCCCTGAGCCTCCTCTTCTCCAGGCTGAACAAGCCCAGCTCCCTCAGCCGCTCCTCGTAGGACTTGTTCTCCAGGTCCCTCACCAGCTTCGTCGCCCTTCTCTGCACCCGCTCAAGCACCTCGACGTCCTTCTTGTAGCGAGGGGCCCAAAACTGAACACAGTACTCGAGGTGTGGCCTCACCAGAGCTGAGTACAGGGGGACGATCACCTCCCTAGCCCTGCTGGCCACACTGTTTCTGATACAAGCCAGGATGCCGTTGGCCTTCTTGGCCACCTGAGCACACTGCTGGCTCATATTCAGCCAACTATCCACCATCACTCCCAGGTCCTTCTCTGCCTGGCAGCTCTCCAACCACTCATCTCCCAGCCTGTAGCTCTGCTTGGGGTTATTGCGCCCCAGGTGCAGGACCCGATATTATTCTACCTCATAATATCAAATAATTGGGCCAAATAAAAATTCAATGTTCAGTACTTTGCAGCATTGGACTGAATTAGAATCACTGAGATGATTCTAATTGATTTTGCTTTATATGAAACTTAAAATATATCACTAACATGAAGTCTGGATTTTTACTGCTTACCTTCAATGAATTATTGTTTTTTTTTTTTCTAAGATGAACTGAAAATGTAGGACAGTTTAAAAGTCTTTCAAAAAGATTGACAGTAATGAGAATTTGAACAACTTATACCAGATCCTGTGTCAGCTCTAGCAGTTTCGTGCAGCCATTAAGTCAGTCTCTGGATTTTATTTTCCTCCCCAACTCTATTAGTGTCTCTACAACCCCAACCTTTAAGACTCACCTTTACCTTTTCATGAGGCACTTTTGAGACCGTTGGGAAAGAAGCACTGAGTTCAACATAGTAATGATAAAGTAAACAAAACTCCATAAGAGGTGCTTTCTGAGAGCAAACAAAAAAATGAAGCAACCTATTGAACACTTCCAAATGCAAACATTGTTTCCCTCTTCATTACCAAGATTCTTCTAAGACAGTTTGCCTGGATGGTATGCAAGCCTTTCCCACTGTATTAAAAGTATTTGCAGGTATCCATTTCTTTCTGTCTTGGCCTTGTGCCTATTGCTTAAAGTTGTTGGAGAGCTGAAAGTAATACAAAGCCTTCCTAGTTTTGCATGAAAAAGAGCCCACAGATCATTTGTTAAAAGATTTGTTCTTGACATATATCAGTTTGTTTTGTGTATCTCTAGCCAAAAGCTTGTGTGAGCCTTACATGTTATACTTTACCCACTTCTGTTATCTGAAGAAGTTGTTTGACATATTTCAATGGTTATTCACTTATTATAATATTTTACTGTACAATGAATTCATTTCTTTCCCTATTACATCAAAAAAAAAAAAAAAAAAAAAAAAAAAAGGAACTGGAACAATATAGCTCCTTTTGTAAACTGAAAATATGCAGGGAATCCAGAGGTGTGCTAATAATGCTTGACATTAGGAATGTTTTCCATAACAGAGAAAATAAAAGAAAAAGCACTTGTTTGCAAGCTAGGTGGAGATCTTAAATGTGATAACATTTCTATTGCACTGTGCCATTCTAGCATGCAGTTATAAGTGTCCAAATAGAGTAGATGAACATTCTTCAGGTCTCACTGGGGCTAAAGCAGCCATTAAAACTTTAAAATCACCTTTCGTGAATGTAAATTGCCTTGCTCTTCATGTATTATAGAAACATGAAGAAACATTATAGAAGCATACACCTTTAAACTGAAATAGGTAGAGTCAGGCAAATTTACAGTGCAGGAACTATGTAGGTGAAGCACTGAAATGTTTGACTCTATAATGCTGATGAAAAAATTTACACAGCTGTCCACTAGAAAGATTCTTTTATTATATTCTCTTTCTAAAATAAGTAAGTGCGAATCTTCAACTTCTATGAATACTAGAAAAAGCCAAGTATGAGAGAACGAACTCATTGTAAATTTCCGGGGGGAGGGGGGGGGAAGGGGAGGGGAAAGAGGAGTCTAAATCCAAATAATCCATGTATTTCTGTTTGATTTTTAGTGAAAGTTAACTTTTATTAATCAGAATAAAGTTCTCTCAGGTCATGAACGTTGCATAGTTACTGTCAGCTACAGATATACATGTAAGAAAATACAGATTGAATACTAATAACATTCGGCCATTCTCCAAAGCTCTTCCCTTGTAATGCAGAATGAAAAGCAAAGAATGGGGCAAACTCCATATCTCTGTTCATGCACCAACAAATCATTGTTGCATTGTTGCATGTGAAGTAAAAACATAAACATTACTACATGGGGAAGAAAACTGTACAAATCTTCAGACCTCTCTGATAGCCTTCTGAGATATGTAGGTGTAGAATTTTGATCTGTTAATAAAGAACAACCATACGTACTCACTATTAATTCATCTAAAAATCAGATCATCTGCACAATGTTGGGAAAGATATCAAGATTTATGCACCTACGTCTCAAGGGAAACTGATCAGAAGATGTAGCCAGTCTTTTTTTTAAAGATAAAGTTTTACAAAATAAAAGCATCCATAGTATTTCATCAATGTGGTTATCTATCCTTGAGTCATTTTCAAGGTGCCAGAAACCATCTTAAGCACAGCTATATGGAAAGCTTTCACAGAATATTTCAACTGGTAAATCAACAGTTTGGGAATATATTTTGTGGGAAGGTTTTGTTTTCTTGTTCTTATGTGGAAATAATAGAAACTGAAATGCTCATACAAGAAAATGTCTTCAGACTTGATGGGAAAAGAAAAACATATCCTGAAGCTTTTTTTCATATCACTCTGAGGGGAGAGCATTTGGTCAGAACCTTCTTGCTTCCTTTATTTGTGTCAAGCTTTGCTGATCTTGGATGGATGGCATCCTGCTTGATACTACACTTCCAGGAATTTCTAATTATCCTTTCTATCTCCAGAATGACTCATGAGATTCCTAGCTCCTGGCATCTTTTTCTGTCTCCCTCTGTGTGCAGAGCTCCCACTACCTTCTCCTTGTCTTCAGGAGTACAAACCACAGGGATACTAACTGCACAGTTTCCATACTGGTTCAAAAGCAAGAATTTACCTTTTTTCTTTTCTTTTTTTTTTTTTTTTTTCCTCTAACGATGAGATTTTTACAGAAAATGTTTTAGTAAAAGAAAGTTGTGGCCATCCCCAAATGTTTTGAAGCAAGATGACTTCTGTGGTGTTTCTTGTTTGTTTGTTTTGGTGGTTTTGTTGTTGTTGTTTGATAATAAAAACAATGTCATAGAGGGAAAAGGAAAGCTAGATAGCATGACATGACTGAGTTGTCTTTATTAAAAGGACTAAAAAAGTGGTATAGGCTGTGTCAAATAAAAGTATTGCATTCATGTGTACATGCACTCCCACACACACACTGTCAACATACATAGTTGTGTGCATGATTTCTTCCAAGTCCTCATGTCAGATATTTGAAGCTGCAGAAAAAAATGCTACTCTCTTCACGCATTGTATGATGGGCTCTGCATAAGGGCTTGTCACAAATGTTTTAACAGTTGCATCTCGGGTCTTCTGCTTCTATGTGCTGCCAGATGTCCACATACCAGTTTTCCCCAATCCCTGTAACATGAGTGTTTTGCAGACAAGTGTTGTCTCATATTGGTGCATGATGATATCACACTCTGCCTTTTCAGCAGTTTCAGGTGTTGTTCTCCTGTCACTTGTTGATCCATGGCCCACACCAGAGGTCATCACACTCAGCTCTTGCCTGCACGACTGTGTTGGCTATGGCTTGTTATGCTTAGTCACCCACTTCTTATGCTTCCATGGTATATAAACAAAAAATAATAATAAAAAATAAATAAAAAAGGTTGGAAAGGGATAAAGACTAAAATACTCTATGAAAATTATTTACTTTCAGCCATCACAAGATATTTTACCATCATCACAGAAATTTTGGAAATTTACTACAACACAGAACATGAATTAATTTGAATCTTGTCTTCAGAAGCCCTGTGGTTTGTAATCACAAGGGAATTCCCTTAGGTCTTCAGAAACAAAGTACCTGCTAAAGCAAGTGCTGTCACTAATGATGCTTTGAAAGGACACAAGAATAAAGACAGCAAAGACTGGAAGGGATTTTCCAGAGCTCATCCATGAAAGCTTTCTACTTTGCAACTTCAAGAAACTTGCAAGAAATGTGTTGATATCATCCTTCCTGCAGCACAGCATGTATGTCTTTCCTAGGACAGTGGTACATAAGTGGAATTAGCAACATATACCCATGAAGTTTTATCCTCATGATTGTGTTCTTGTATTTCTATTGCAATGACAGGAGAAAAAAGAAAAAAGAAGAAAATAATAAAAAAAAAAAAAAGTAGCTTCTTTTTTTTTTTTTTTTAACTTCTTCTAAATAGTCAAAATGATAGTTATCAATGGTCAAAGTGAAAATGTCAGGAAAACGGGTTTCTATTATACCAGGCAGAAATGCAAGAAATGCATCTTACAAAGGTCTGGCATTGCTGATGACATCAGTCTAGCTCTCCAGTGGTGTCATGCAGGAGCACACATGGTAATGCTTTGCCATCATTGCTCCTGTCCCTTTGACATCCAAAGTATGCCTTGACTAAACCAACCCCATAATGCCTCACGTTATTATCCTTTTGCCCCACACATTGTCTCCTCTTGCACTTGTGTTCATGAGGTGTATAGTCTTAAAAGCTGTTTTTGAGGCTGATTTCACAGTGATGAGTAGTTGTTTCAGCACTTTAAGAGGTGTCTTTTGGCTTAGCTGTTTACCAATATGAATAACTTTTGGAAAGTCTTTGGAGAACCCATCTTTACTCATTAGGGTCAAGTTACTGATTAATTAAATTCCATTGCATAATTAGTCCACTCATGTCCCCTTACTAGCAATACATCACTAGAGAAACAACCAAAACACATCTGAAATTACCCTAAGCTTACAGTGAAGTACAACCTGGCACTGAAACAATACTTCAGGATATGTTTTGGAAAAAGTTGGTCTTACTCACATATCCCTCAAGGGCCCATATGTAAAATGGGTATAATAAAAAAGATTTTGCTACAAGGCACCTCAATTAATATGCATGAATTATTTGGAGAACTCCAGATGAAAGGTGCTATGAACTGTCAAAACATTCATATTCTAATATCTTCCCTGAGACAGTTTGGCCCAGAGAAAACATAACTCTCCTTCCAGCTAGAGGCTGACAAGATGTATTTCATGATGAATAGTTTGTGCTTGAATGAACAATTCCAGAAGTGATTCTGATTTTTTTTAATGTTTTCCGAAGGTAAGCATCTGCAATTCTATTATTATAAGGGGGGAAGGGAGAACAAACTATATCCAGGCATGTATGTACCTGACAGAAATTATAAAGCTTTATGCTGGGAGGATCTGTAGGTAGGAGACAGCTAAAATAATTTTATTCAGGGCAGATGGGTGATTTGAACATATGGGTGCTATTCAGTCGTTTACTGGACTTTCCAGTACTTAGATGTCTTTCATTAACCCATTCTGAAGATCTGCATGAAAGATTTCCTGTATTATGCAAAGACAAAGTATGCCAAGACGATAAATGGACGTATGTAGGGTGAGCTTTGGCAAATTCCACAGGTTTGGCACATTTTTGTTTGTTTGTTTCAGGTTTTTTGTTTGTTTGTTTGTTTTGTTTTTTAATTTCAATTTTCATGTTTGGGTGATATTGAAAATGCAAGTTTTCACAATCACTTCTATACAATGGCCATTATCTGTAGGAACCTTTATGTTTGTTAAAAGTATCTTTTAAAACTTTAAATTTGACAGAGAAAACAAACAAACAAACAAACAAACATAAATAAAAAGCATCTACTAGTTAATAATATTAAAATTAAATGCCAGAGTGCCCTCTACTGGCTTCCAATATTAACAGCAAACTAATAAAACGCAAATACTTGTATCCTGGCAAAAACTATGATACAAAATTTATGAGAAGTTTGCCAGCTGTATTTAATTAGAACATGCTGGGCTTGTTAAAGACAGATTTGTGTCCCTCCGTTGTCTTGAGAAGGTGGTGGCAGCATATGTGGTATGCAGCTTGAAGAAAATGACTGTCTTATCCAGTGGCTGCTGATGCCTTACTGGAAGAGAAACCACATTCATATTGCAACAAAGAGGCTTCATTGTTATACATCACCAATCAAAAAACTCTTTGCAGGGTATGAAAAGAGAAACAAAGCATGCCCTATTACATTTTCTGCAGCTCGTGGGAGCCTATAAATACAGCAGGGATTGTGAGATTCCTGCTCTTGCGCAGTCCTTCCCTGCTGTGGTTTCCCACAGGACCAATGACAAAAGTGAGCTGCTGGGCTGTATTATGTCACACACTATCAAGAGGAATCTCTTTACCTCAGAGATCAAATAAGAGGCTTCTTGCACAAACTGGAAATACTTGCAGAGGTGACTGTTGATCTTCAGGAAGTACTGCCCCACATAGGAGGAATATGAGGCATTTTAACACCTGACTGTGCTCCCAGCTTCACCTCCTAGCAATCCCTAAAACTGTGTATAAAGTGCTACAAGTCAAATCAGCAGACCTGTTTCTTCATATGTCTTCATACTACAAAATTACAAAGAAGCAACTGATAAGTGAGACCTTACTAGGTCCTTTTCCTGGGGTATAAAGAGTTGGAGAATTCCAAGAACTTCATTTAGACATAAAGAAGTGAAAAGCATACCGGCTAATGGGACTATTTTTCACCTTTGCAGGCTTTGAAGAATAGAAAAAGAGCTGTTCGTGTTGTTAGTACTATTATTTCATAGGCACTCTGACACAGAGGTGTGGAGGAGCACATCTGCTGTTAAGCTCAGAGCCTAGTGAAATGCTAAAGTTGTGGTCTCCAGATATTTGTCAATCAAATTGCAGCACATTAATACCAGTATTTGCCAAACATCACCCTAATATACACTGGAGGATACCTTCAGCTTAATTCCATTTTCAGTCTCTCAGCTGAAGTTTAGGGTATGAAAGCTTAGCAACTATTCTAAAATAGCCAAAGGTAACACTTCAGAGTTGTAATTTTGTCCTTGGTTAAACGCAGAAATTCTTATTTGGTTGGATTAGAGCAATAATTGCACAGAGGAAACTGAGCAGATTTTTCCTCAAGTCTACAGTGTTAAGTCTGAGAGCTTCATGCACATTAACACACATTCTCAACAGCTCTGTGAAGCATGGAATTATTTTCAGTCCTTATTGTACAACTGAAAGTCTAAAACTAAACACATGGACCAATTTCACGTAACAGTTCTCTGACAGCACTGGAAATCAAATCTATGCTGAGACACATCCTAGGACCTTAAACAGATCTCTGTGTGCTTTGGAAATGAGTATGATGTGACCTCAGTAACTTGGGGATCCCCATGAGACCCTGTTAGACTTCCAGGCCAAAACAAATAGTAATTTCTTGATGATCTAGAGTGAAAGCAGGGAGCTGTTTCTGGGAGAAGAAATGCCGAAGAAGCTGTGAAATTGTCTATACTGTCCTATTCCTCTAGAGGCTTCCTCATTTTACACAGTTATTTCAACTTCACGCACAGCTGAACACAACTACTGCTGTTCTTTTGCAGTTAATGTTGTGAGTCTAAATTATTTTCGTCTAATGTGTCTGGCATTTTATCCTTTTTCTGACAAGTGTTAAAATGATGGCACACATGGTCCAGATGCCTTCTATTTACTTAATCTCTGTAATTCATTATGGTCTTTGAAGAGCAAGCTTTACTGCACCTACTGGCTTACAGGAGCTGATGAGCTGCCTTAGCATTACCCTTTCCTCTACTCCACTCATCACACAGAAACAGAGTACAATATTGGATCAGAAAATTGCTGTAGTATTGGATAAAGCTGACGCATCTGCAGTTTCCTTTGAACCAATATATGCCGATGTCCATCATCATACCATATCTTTTCCTCATGGTTCAAGTTTGCACTATGGTAACTGTGAGCTGTTAACAAGCTTGTTCTGTCTCTGCACAAGAGATATGGTCAAAGGCCAGCTCCTTTCACTCTGAGAAATTAAAGTATGCTTGCAAGGTTGTTTTGATTTAGCAAGCATTTATTCCCCTACACCACCTGAAAAGTTAGTGATAGAAGAGAATAGCTCTAGCTCTGAAGCTTCCTTCCAGCAGACCAAACATCTTTTGTGCCTCTCCTTGAATCACCTTCTTCATCATGCAACCCCATACACAGGCTGAAACTTCAGACATGACACTTTTTGCATTACTACAGGAGCTTGTGGTTTTCATACCCTTCTGATCTCTGGAGGGCTCAGGCAGAAGGTGATATATAAAATGTCTGTCTGGGACTGCCTAACTACAGTTAGTGCTATAAATTTGCTGAGAGTGCTTTAAGATAAAATCACCCAGCAGACCTTGATATAAATTAAGAAAATATGAGACTGCATAGTGGACTGAGTTCTGCTTACAATATTGGCAGAGTATTACCTAGCCTGTCAGTTGCAAAGGGCCATGGTTGAGTTTTGCCAAGGCTTCAATGCTTCTGGGTAAGACAAGCAGACACTTGAGGAACTTTGCAAACAAAACCTGTAATCACCACCAGCCTAAGTGGCAACTCAATGAGCACTTTAAGAAACTAAACTTTATACATAGGCACTTAAAATAGATGTTAAATCCTTGAAACCTAGCCAAGGTATTCATGGAATTCTCCTTATGCAATTAACTCACTGTAATCACGCAAACTGTATGTTGTCATTTCCACCATTAGATGCCTCACTAGTCCTCAAGTACTTTGTGTTGTCAACCATTATAGCCTTAACGGTTACACAAAGCCATAACTAGTCTTGATCTCACTGTGCATAACATACAAGCTTTGGAAAAGGCCTGTGGACATTTGAGTACTTGATGCATAACATATAACAGTTAAATTTAATAGTTGGTTAAATTTTAGAGGCAGCTGACAGACAGAGCAGTTTGCACAGCTCTGATGTGAAGGACATGGGGGACCCAGTGGATGCCAAGTTGACCACAAGCCAGCTGTGTGCCCTTGCAGAGAAGGCCAACAAGTTCCAGGCTCCTTTAGGCAGCATTGCTGGGAGGTTGAGGGAAGTAATCCTTCCCCTTTCATCAGCACTGGTAAGCCAAATTTAGAGTCCTGGGTACATCCTTGGTTCCCCAGTACAGGAGAGGCATGGATATACTGGAAGCATTGCCTGTAGGTGAGATTGGTCAAACCTGGTGGCAGAGGGTGCCCAGATTGGCTGTGGAGCCACCACAAATATCTGTGGAGATATTTAAACCTGAATGGACAACCTGAACAACTGGGACCTGAACAACCTACTCTAGCTGGCTCTGCTTGAACAAGTATGGAACTAGAAAGTTCCAGACAGCTTCAGCCATACTGTGATTCCATGATGTCTCACAGTCTCTTAAGAAGAAGAAGAAGAAGAAGAAGAAGAAGAAGAAGAAGAAGAAGAAGAAGAAGAAGATGATGATGACGATGACGATGAGTGATTTAGATATTAGACAGCTGAGATCTCAAAAGTGTGTTTAGCTCCAGGATTTGAATAGAGAAGACATAATAGTATTAGTAAAACATTTTAGATGCATAGCAGATTTTTTTTTTTTTTGAGCTAAAAATTTGACTTTAAATTCCACGCTGCATCACTGCATATGGTACACATTATAAAGGACAACTGTCTAAAATGCTACTCAATCGTGCTCTATTATTACAGATTTTTGCATAAAAATGCACAAAGTACAACTTTTGCTGTTAGATGCCCTTACTGATCTTTTCAAGGCATGCACCCTTGTTAACTTCACCTGATATTTTCTAAACAGAGCTAAGGGGTCTTCTTTCTTGTTTCTTTCACTTGCCACCACTCACAGCTAATGGCAGCTAATGGTTTTATATGCAGATGTGAAATTGATTAGTAAAGTGTTTTCTATAAATGACCTGGTTCAAGAAAAAAAGTCCAACACACATGGGTCATAACTAAAATTGTACTATGTACACTTAGATGTGACTTGAAATTTTTTACAAAACTTGGCTAAGTTATTCCTTTATATCTGTTCATTATTGATCAAATCCGTTAACTTAAGTGGATGTTTAGTCAAAATCTTATTACCTTAAGCTCCTTCACTATTTCACTTTAGCCCATCAGTCTTGACTGTCTTCATATATCAGTAGTTAGATATTACTATTAAAGGTACATAGCATAGAATTGATCTGTACTTTACAGCGCACAGAAAGATTTTTTCACAAAGCTGCTCCCATCTTCCACAATATTTTGGGCCAAACAGTGAGGCAAGATTGCAATACCTTTTGGAAATTTCAACTCTGCATTTGGACTATCAGTTTACAGATTAATAAAATAATGCCTACAGAGCAGAAAATCTGAACTTAAATTCTAATTTTCTTAGTTGCATAGCAGGCTAGTTAGTAGGCTAATTGCATAACCAACCTACTAGTGCATTACAGATAATTAAGACTAGGTTCATTTCAATAAAAATGGAGTCAGATTTATATAGTGCTTCCTGGGAATGTGCCCTAATTCACTGCTTAATATGCCCAGCTTGAACACAACCTGCTTTTGTGCTGGGAAGGGACCCATATGTACATAGACCCCCATATACCCTGCTCCCTGCTTTTACAAAATCTACGCAGTTTTCACAGCCTATTGATATGACAAGCATAGGGCACATCTTGGGGTAGAACTATTACTCAGCTTAGATGGTGCCATCTAGAAAGACCTAAAAATGTGAGCCCAGGAAAGAAGACCCCTAGCAAGGAAGGGGATATTTCAAAAGGGATTTTTTTATTATTATTATTATTTATTTATTTATTTATTGTAATCCACAACCTTTGTGTTCTTTTCCCATTTCTGTTTTTCACAGTCTGACTTTGAAATAAACAAGAAAGAAGGCAAATATATAAACATATATATTTAGCTGTATTCAGCAGATGATAGCTTGTGCTGGGAGACTTTTTAATATTTTTTTTCTTTTACAGAGAAGTTTGATAATTAGGCAGCCATATAGAATTTTTAAAATGTTTCTGAAATTATACACCTTAGGATGCAGGATTTCAAAAGTTGTATCTGCCAGTGAAACAGAATGTTGCCTTCCATCAATAAAATGTTAGAAGGGAATGGAGTCAGAGCTCTGTAGACAAAGCTTTGAACTACCTGGGATGTAAAAACAGTCTCCAGTTTTCTTCCTTTCCCTAATCCTATCACTGGAGCTTTAGATGCAAATTTTTGTCAGCCCTTTGTCTTGGCCAAATAAGGTTTTGATCTTCCCATTTAAAGAACAGAGTGTTCTTCAGGGATCACCTGGATGAGACAGAAAACAGAAGCACCAAGAATACAACATGTCAGGTCTGTTCCCAAGTCACAAAGTGATGGCATTTAACAGTCTTTTTGACTCTTTTTGCATTCTTTCTGGCCCTATTTGTGGAAAGACTCATTTTCCCCCTGTACTCAGCTCTGGTGAGGCCGCACCTCTAGTACTGTGTTCAGTTATGGACCCCTTGCTACAAGAAGGACATCGAGGTGCTCGAGCAAGTCCAGAGAAGGGCAGTGAAGCTGGTGAGGGGTCTGGAGAGGAGTGGCTGAGGGAGCTGGGGATTGTTCAGCCTGGAGAAGAGGAGGTTTAGGGGCGACCTTATTGTTCTCTATAAATACCTTAAAGGAGGCTGTAGTGAGGTGGGGGTTGGTCTCTTCTCCCATGTGCCTGGTGAGAGGACAAGGGGGAACGGGCTAAAGTTGTGCCAGGGGAGGTTTAGGTTGGATATTACGAAGAACTTCTCTACCAAAAGGGTTGTTAGGCACTGGAATAGGCTGCCCAAGGAAGTGGTTGAGTCACCATCCCTGGAGGTCTTTAATAGACATTTAGATGTCGATCTTAGTGATATGGTTTAGTGGAGGACTTGTTAGTGTTAGGTCAGAAGCTGGACTCGGTGATCTTGGAAGTCTCTTCCAACCTAAATGATTCTGTGATTCTGTGGTTTCCCTATGTTCTAAAAAACAACTCCTCAGCAGGGTGGGAGTGGGGCAGCACTGCATACCAATCATCTTTTGCTCTAAATCACACATAATTTTCTCTAAGATAGTTGCTGTATATTTGCCCACCCTACAAAAACAGTACAAAATAATAAGTCAGTAATAATCATCTGAAGGTGCTCCATGACACCTGAGCAGATATGCTCACTGCAGCACACAGAGAGGCCTCACAAAGAGCAGGGAAAAAGTGCAAGGAGGAATGGGAAGCAGAGAGGAACTGCTCTGGACTGACCACAGTCCCAGCTCCTTAGCCCCATGGGCTGTTTGGGGAAAGAGGAGTCAGGAGAGAAAGAGTGAATTTGAGCTTGGGAAACAGGGCAGGAAAGTTGATATTTTAATATTAGTCATTTTCATTTCTCACTGCCCAATTTTAAGGGATAATAAATTGATTTTCTCCAGGTTGAATCTGTTTGCCTGTGACAGTAACCAGTAAGCAATCTCCCCGTCTTTATCTCAACTCACAAGCTTTCTCATTGTTTTCTCTCCCAACCCACTTAGGGACCGTGAGGAAGTGGTTGGATGGGTGTCTGGCTCTATGTGTACAATAAAAAGTATAAAATGAAATTAAATGCTGAATTATATAAAACAAAATATTACTACAAACTACTAGCATTGTAGTAAATGCTACTAGGTGTTTTTTTTTTTTGAAAACCATCCATCTTTAATGGGAAATACCATGTCTCCACAAGATTGCATGCTGGTCTTTATGATGTGCTCAGTGTTCAGCGTACCCTGTTTATGAGAGCTATTATACATACGGGTTGCAATTCAGAGAAGCAATATAATAATGTAAAAAATAACCTATATATATATAAACATTTGCAGGTCAGGTTTGAAGAAAATGCTTTCTGAAACAAAATTCTTATTAGCTCATGTTAGTACAACGGATTCATGAGCAATAAAATAATAATACACAACACTATTCCAGTTATTCTCTCAGCATTTATTTGAAATATCAATATTTCCATGATACAGTTTATACATAAAGCAGTAGGGAATGTCGTCATTTCACATCATCCAGTACTGAAGTGGCACATTCGAAGCAGCACATTAAACCTCTGAAAGAGTCTGTATAGTTTAGATAAATAGAACTCTGGATAACTAAACTTACAGAACTTTTGCAATTTTTACCAAAAGAACGCTGAGAAGCTAGGCACAGCACTGTACACACCAAGTGCAGTAAGGAGGAAAAAAAAAATGAACTAAACATATGGGGAAGTGTTTTTGCATATACAGCCACATATCTTTAATTGCTCAACACAAAAAGAAGTAAGTTTTATTTAGTCCTCATTGAGGGCAGAATATGCACAAATGATGTTCGAAGAACACATGGTAGATGGAAATAAAAGAAGGGAGGGTTGTGTTTGGTTGGTTTTCTTCCCCATTGAATGAGTTTACAAAGAATATCTGGTTCTTAAGCAGCATGATTTTGTGCCAAAAATTGACAAAAAACAGTTAACACTTAAGCAGTTTTATCCCCTATCTTGCCCTCCTACTGGCATTTTGTTGAGCATGCTCAATGTTTCTGAAGGGCAAATTCATGTGGTTTGTGGTTCAAGCTTTTTATTATAGGAATCCCCTTTTTATGGTTTACAGTTTACTTCTGGATGGAAATAGGCTTTTAATAACAATCAAGAATACAAAAATGAGCATAGATCAGAAGGGCACACAGTACAGTGGTTCACTTTCTGAGAAACCAGAGGGTCTACATTTATACTGTCTCTGTGAGAATAGCAAGCCATTTTGGTCAGAAGACACAATTCTGGTTAGACAAGGTTAGACCTGTGTGAACTGTACCATAAGGAAGGGAAAGATGGAATGGCAAGAACTCTTCCCTCTTTTTGTAGAGAACTAAGATTGAAAAGTAATACAGTGGTGATAGGCATTATCTTCCCAATACCGCCTTCACTTCCTGCTACTTCACCATGAGTCATCTGTCTGGCTTGCCATTGCCTTCCCAACTCTGCCTCAGCAATAGCTCTGGTTACCACCAGGCCAGCATGGCCAAGTGACCTAACACTGTTTTGGCTCACAACATTGTGTTGGCTCAGAAGATACCACGCATCACCACTACGTAGTATGACAACACATAAACCAAAGATGCTCGGTGGGACTTGATGACTCTAACCACTGCAATTTGCACTTGTAAGGTGTAAGAAGCAGCATTTGGAAAGCAGTGGTACTGACATTACTATCTGGGTCAGAGGTGGTGAATCAGCCATTCTAATTGGGTAAAGGAACTAGAATATCGACATAATTGATAGGGAAGAAGCCTGACTGGCCATGAAGCATCCCTTCATACCAGTTTTCATCAATCTGGTTAGTAAGGGTAATAATATCACCCTCTTTAAATCCCAGCTCCCCCTCATTTTCAGGTTCAAAGTCATACAGAGCTCGGCAGCATGGCTGATCCATGTGAGCACCTGTGGAGAAGAAACAGAAAGAAACAGCATGTTTAAACTCTCAACTGTTACAGTATCCATCTAACCCTCATACTTTCTACAAATTTTGCTGTTCTGATGTAGTTCATATGGTGATAACAGTCCTTTGACAGCATCTAAATTTGGACTGCTAAACTGCATTAGAAGGTAGTTTAAAGCTTTTGGCAGCCTTGAGTTTTCATATGTGGTTTCGTTAGTAAATGAGACTACTAAAATAACTAACTACAGTCAAGCCCAGCCCTAAAAGAGAGGCTACTACCAGTTTGGGATCTGATTTTTATCTGTTTACAAAACATGCAAAATGAAACAAAAGCCCAAATACATTTCCATCCTTACTGGCACAGAGGCTTTGTCTGTGTCTCAGGTAAACAGTGAAAGGGGTATCTTGAAATGAGAGTGAAGATTTAACTATGCCTTTATTTGGAATCTTCACTGGTACAGATATACTTCAAACAATCATATATGTTTATAATTTTCAGAATTTAAAAGTGAGGTTTCCAAAGACATTTTCTCCCCATTGAAGATTGCAGGACCATCAGGATAGATTTGGAACAGGTTTGAAATGGAAAGTTTTCAAATATGGTAGTTGATAAACATCATGTACACCCTTTAGAATGGCTGATAGATATTACTATAAGTTATTAGTTAGTTTAGATTTTTATAGATTATACTAAATTAAGAAATATTCTTTTCTTCTTGCCCCACCCTCTAGCCTCCCAAGTTCCTATAGCTTCAAGCCTACCAAAAGCATAACTGTTCCTGGTCAAAATAATTAGAATTTATCAGAACTAAAATGTATGGAACTTATATTCCTACCTGCCTTCCCATAGTAAAAGTTCATGTGCTTCCAGTGGTCAGAGCAAACTGATACATGCCATTACCCTATAATGACATTTCTAGGAATATATATTCCAGCTTTTTCATAGGTACTGGCTTCATGATGAATGGGTTTCAAATTCAGACTTTTTACATACTCATTTCAACCACTCTCTGTAGCTAGAAGATCTACGCTTCAGCTACATTTCTATAGATGTCAATACAGTAAGTTTTTCAAATAGAAGACTTAATTCATGAAATTCTGTAGTGAAACCTCCTTTCATTTCTTTACATACTGCTCACTGTTTATTTTGCTGGAGAGGTAAAGTTAAAGATAAGACAGCACACATCTTTTATTTTTCATGAAGTCTATTTTGCTGGCATTAACAAGCCTTATGATGCCTGTTTGGTATCCTCATCTCTAGCAGCTGAAACATAAAAGACCTAGCTATGAAAGGTAAACTAGAACTAAAATTCAAATGAACATTGAAGCTCTGTGCTTTGAATGAATCATCCCAAATCTACATTAAAGAATTGTCAGAGAAGAAGGCAGTTCTCTGAAACTGATGAGAACCTCAAAAGAAAGCATACCCATTGAAGAAAACACTAAATATTGCTCTCTGAAAAGGAAAAGACAAATGCTTAAAGAGATACAGGAATATCAGTCTGTACTACCTTTGCACAGACAAGTGTTCATGACACCACAAAAACACAAAGGAAGAAGAAAATTCTGGTGACAAGACAGGAAGACCTTTACTATGCGAGACTCAAGCCACACTTGTGAACGAGGAATCCCCAGTATACATGTAAACCCCCATGCATAGTCCTCAGTATAACCCCCCATGTCTTGCCAGCACAATGAGAAAATTACTACTTTAGAAGGCTATGCAAGACAATTTCCAGTTGCAGGTGCCAAATGGAGATAACGTTGCTGCCTATACTTGGGAGAACAGTAAATATTCTCATCAGGATACAACAGGAAGGAAGGAAATCCTGACAAAAGATCTGGTGAAAAACAACTATCTTGCAATACAGGAAGTGCTAGCAATTGTCATTGAGATCAACCAGAACAGCTGATGTCAGGGACCAGAAAGAGGACAATCAACACTGTAACACGGAATTAACAGACCATCACTGTGAGAAACAAGTGACAATGCTTAGTATGTGCTGATATGAAATAAAGTACATTGTTAAGACAATAATGATGCATGATCACATGCATCATTATTGAAACACAAATGTTTCATCCTGCTCCCAGCTGGATGGAAAACTCACTTGGCTTTGTTCTTGTTTTTAGTGATTTTTAATTTCAGGCTGCATATAATACCTGTCTTTATAGAGCAGGATAAGATTATGGAGTTTTGTAGGGTTTTAGGATTTTGCATGCTCATGGAAAACTTACAGTTGGTCTTTGGGTTTTCTAAATGAGTGTTTTGTTAAGATCCGTATTTTGAGGTGAATTTAGTATGGCAGCATCTCTTTGTGTTTCTAGTACTAAGGAAACTTTTGACCCAATGGCAGATTTAAAGCAGTGGATCCATGTTCACATGCCTGAGGATGTGAATATTTCAGAAAGAATATTGTTTTGCAACTGGACCATGTCCTTTGGTGGAATTGGTATAGCTAGTTCAAGCAGTTCACCTATACTATCCTCATTCTCATTTTCCCTCACCAAAGAACTACTCTCTAGGAGGAAGCATGGAACTTCTGCATTGTAGAAAAATTCATCCAAATTTGGCTTTTCCCCCCTCACATTGTTACTGCCATTACCTGCTGGTTTGGGAGTGGTGGCATGGGATATTCCTCCATTGTGCTGAGTATTGTCACCAGTTGTGAAATCCAGGCTCATACGAGGTTTGGGCTGGTATTCTCTTTTGGGCTGAGATGATGCCTCTTTTATTCTGCCAAAACATATCAGTTGAATGTCAAGAGTTACTTTCTTATCAACGGATGAGATGCAAGTATCTTTATTTCCAAGGCTAAAGTTAACATCCATGAATCAGCCTGTCTTAAAAGTTTTGGGATTTGGAGTAATTTTTATTTAACATGTTAGTTCAAATTACCAATAACAACCTGATGCAACTGTGCTATGAAGTTATTCATTTTTCTTTTCCCCTTAAGACATAGTGTTTTGGCCAACTTCCTTTTGTCTAAGAATAACAAAGAGCTTATAATGGAGAAAAACCTGTGATATGATCTAGCAATGCTTAAAGAAGGACTGTACAAATAACTCTACCTTCATTTTTAGCTTGACTGAAACCTGTTATTTTGCTGCTATTTTTGGCAAGCCTTAACTATTCAGCTGGTTGATGCCAACTCTTGTCATTTTGTGAGGAGACTGTGTGGGAATGTATTGACTTTTGCTGTATTGACTGCATTCATCTGTAATTTAGTATACTTGCTTCACAGAGATGCACAACTCCAGTTTTCCTGGATTCTCAAAATAAAAATATTATGCATCATTCATGTTAATGTATTCTTTTAATTGAGAAGTCGAGAATTTCTAGGAAAGGGTACATTTTCAGATTCATAGTTAATGTTGATAGAATGAGAGCAATTTATGCAGAACAACTTCCATAAGAAATTCTAATACCACTTAGGGAAGAATACTTGAGTCAAGACCTTTGCATTTAAAGTGCAGGTTGGTGTCTCTAATCTTCCCTAGTCTGGCCCCACAGCTGCTGTTGGCTGCATCGTGATTTATGCATTGAAAAAAACTGCTTCAAACTTAACCAGTTGTGGTCCTGATAACAAGAGTCTCTTCACCATCTAAAATATTATCAGTATTAGTCACTCCCCCAAAATTGATTTTGTTCTTCAGAAATGTAAAACAGAAATATATTCAAAACAAAAGTAATGAGGTTGTCAAAATAAACTTAAACAAAAAGGCTTTGTTGTGTTTCATTCAATTACAGTTCTTTTTTTTTTCAAAACAGTAAAGCTTTGAATAAAAAAATACTTAATTCTATTACACATAATATTTCTGTGAAGGAGATACCGTTTTTCATAGATTATGAACTTGAAGGCGACAGTTTTAGTGACTTCCTAAAATCTCTCCAAAAGCTCAGCATGAGCCTTGTTCCTTCAGAAAAGAAATATCTCCAAGGAAACTGTTCTTGCTTCCCAGCTGCACTGTCATGCTACTCCTTCTACTTGATGAAAAAGAGAATTTAAAAGGAAAAATCTTTGCTGACCTTCTAGATTTTATGAATTTTACTCTAAGTCTTCCAATGCTTGCCAAGTCTCGTTTCCTAGAATCACAGTATTTTAAGGAAGTTTAAGCCTTCCATTAATGTGTAGAATGCAAAAATGTTATCTTTTGGAACTTGCTAATTATGTGATTATGAAGACAGAGACTGTCTCACCAGGCAACTGCAAATTACGGTTTATGTGTTTTAGATATATAGATAATTCTAAGTATGACTGAGTTGAGGAAAGCATCTCAGCTCACCAAAGCTGTCAAATGTGATTTAATTGAAAGCATGTTGTTATAAACATTGTAAGTCAGTGTTACATACATTTTGCATTCTACTCATAGGTTTTCTGCGTCTGTAAAACATAAAAAGCAATTCAACAAATTTAAAGGAAGTGTATTACCTGTCTTCCAGCTTAGAAGTAACTCGTTGAAGGATCTGTGTGGCCTGCTTGTGGTACTCCAGCTGTGCTTGTACAAGAGCAGAAAGCTGGCTCACTTGTTCGATCTGAGGATTGACATTAAAACATCGTATCTTAGGTCAGTACCAACACATCAGCAGTAGAAAGTAAAGACCACTTTCAGGCTGACACTGCAAAGAGAGTGCCTTTACTTTTCACTCAAAAAAATCATCCATCTTTGTGGTTCATAAATAGCTACATATCAGCCTTCATGTATTACCATATCTGGTTATGATCGGGTATGGAATGGTGACTGCAACTTTTCTCTGTTGATCATCTCCATGGCCTATTTGCATGAACAGTAGCCTACAGACCTACTTCATTCAAGAAACACTGTGAAAGTAAAAATCGGACTGTAATGAAAACATAGTACACCATCTCTGCCCCACCCTTAGATGGACACAAAATGGTACAGAGTACAGTTATGCTTCTTATGCATTCTGGGCTGTGAAATAGACAGAAACAGGAAGATGTTACATCCTTTTGTATGTAGGGTATTTGTAGTGAAGGCAGATAGAATTCTACTTTGTGAGGGAAAAATCATCCAAAGCTCTTCTGAGGATGCTGTAGTTCCCAGTAGTTCACACAATACACCTCTCAATGGTGTCATGCAGGCCAGGACTATCTAGTTATATGGGGTTGTATTTTAGTACAGGGATTAAAACTACAAATTAATTACACTTTCATTTTAGCACAGCTATATGTCATTTATGATACGCAAATGTTTTCATTTTTGTTATGTCCCCTCTAAAGCACTCTGGCAACAAAATGAGGAATTAAGTTACACATGAATTTAAACTTAAAACCAGTCATTTCCTTCAACTGGAATATTTAAATAGAGTATCAGTTGACAAGATACCCTGTAAGACCGACTTCATCTGTAATGTTTGTTTGTTTGTTTTCATCCAGAAGTAGCAACATTTTCTTCTCACTTTACAGTTTCAACATTACTTACAAATAGAAAATAAAGAAAACTAATAGATGCTCATTCCTCAACTAGTGCATAAGTGAAAACTATGCTGCAAAGTCATGTTTCAGCAGTCACATTAATTTTGGCTTTTCAATTCATTACTGCATACGATTAGGGCAGAGACCATGGAGGCTGCGAGCTTATCATCTCTGACGTTTACCAATCATATCAGCAGCATACATCCTTGAACAAAAGCAACAGATCATACCTCAAAACAACAGAAAGTAAAAATCATGATTTACATTTATGTAATTCTGAATAGGAAGGTATTATGTCTTTGTAAGTAACACTGTTCAGTAAGGAAGTACAATGCTGCTATAGAGAATTGATGTTCTTTATCTCACTTATTTATCAAACACCTGCTAAACTAGTCCTGCATGTGCATGCTGTACGTTAATACAGCTTCTCACTGTGTCTCACTGAGTCTAGCGAGGTAGGAAGTGCTTCCCCATTTTAAAGTTATAGGAAACTGTGGCATCATAGACTTATAAAGGTTTTCAAGTTCTAGACTGCTTTAGATTGCCTTCACTGCTGAACAAGCATCTTTCTTTTGTTGTTAAGATTCAGCTCAAAGCATAAATGAGGGATATCTCACATCCATCTCCAGAAGGTTGAACATGCTTGACTCAGCAATTTCTTTTGATTCATCAAATTTCTCCAGTGCTTGGCGAAGCTCTTCATCAGGGAGCTTGCCCTGTCTTTTCTTCTTGTAGTCAAAATCCAGGCGCCGACCCTCCATTTTCTTTAGGTGATGCTGAAGAACAAAAAGGAAAAAAATAAGCACAGAATAAAGGGTGTTTCCCAGCTCTCTTTAGCCAAAGGCCATCTGCATTGTAATCAGATAGTCCATGCAGATTTTCAAGTATGTGCTGTTTCCTGTGTATCATTCCTTCCTGAGAGGGGAAAAACAATGATGTGGTTTTACATCTCTTCTAAAATGCTCTGCCCCCTAAATATGACAGACATTCAGCATTAAAAAAGGCCACACAGACTCCACACAGAATGGGTAACTGCAGTTGATAACTGTTTAAAAGATATGAGAGTTTCTGACATTTAATTCTGATGTATAATTATCTGAATACTATTATTTTCCCCTAGAAATTTAAGAGAAGATTGAAATAAAATCAAAAGGTTGAACATTTTTGCTTGTGTAGTAGTTTTCATGAACAAAACAACAGAGAAAATATTTTTAATCAATTTCATCAGATCACCAAAGGATCTTAATGTTATCTTTTATTAAAGATTTTCCAGTTTATTAACTGACAGAACTTACGTGTCATTATATTTAGCAGTTGCCAGGTCAAACCTCCAAAAAGTTAATGCTACCAGCCCCAGAATGAACACTTCAGGTGTTTACTTTCCTTTGGAAGAATCAATGTTAGAATTTTGATCCTTCCCCTTCTAAACCATCAATGAGAGAGACAGGACTGAAAAGTAAAGCTCAAATCAGATCCTCTGTAGACGAAAAGCCCCTTTTAATTAGACAACAAACGCATTTTGAACATTTACATATTTTGTATACATGTACAGAGTACAAACACCACATTGAGGACAATACCTGTATTTCTCTCAGGTCTTTGTCATGGAGATTCTGAAGTGGGTCAATGAAGTTTTGTTTAACTTCCATGTCTAAAGAGTCTTTGACCTCAGAAAGCTCCTTCATAGCTTCTCCCACATCTACAAGTGCTGGTCCTGAAAAAGACGATGCTCAGTTTAACTTAAAATAATTTAGTTCCAAGCACTGTAGAATGACTCATGGAAATTTCAGTTAATAATAAGTTTTCAGCCTCAAGTTTAGGAAAGAAACAGAGATTGGCAAACCACATGAAAGGGCAACACATATTTTACATTTCTGCAGCCTCCAGCCTTGCAATATATCTGAACTTGAGAATTCATACTGTATAAGGACAGCCTGCCCCTACACATACCTCATTGTCCATTCATTCCTCAATCTGGTGAAGAAAATATGTTAAAAAATAATTATCTTCATTTGCTCCAGTGTTGCTGCCAGATATTAGATTATATATAAAAATAGTTTTAATGCAAGTCTAGGTCTTCCTATTTGTATCAGAGAATGTAAAAATAGTAAACATTTACAATGTTTTTTTGTTGGGGGAGCCGGTGGGAGAAGGGAATAAAAGATTCTTTTGAAGAAACTCTCTAGTTCCTACCCTTAGACAAGTTCATATAACTTAGTGAGAACTAGCTGCCTGAATTTCTGAGATCTCCTCCAAGATCACTTGATGTCCAAAAAAGTTACTGTTCTATTTTATGTCCTCTATATGGAAACAAAAGAAGCTCAAAAATATTCTCTGGTTTGAAATGTAGGATGGTGGAAGAAAATCTACTTTCCTTTCAAGAACAGAAAGGGTCTGAAAACTTAAAAATGAAAGGGATCAGAAGGAGCTTTGTCTCCCAAACAGGGGATGCCAGCAATGCAAGGCAAAATTAGAGAGCCTGCCAGACCTGGATGACAAACAGCCATAATAGCTCCTATTAGTTAAGAATGTGAAAATAATTGCCATATCTATTCTGCTGTGTACTAATGCAATCATCAGAGAATACAGAGCAATTTGCACAAATTAAATTCTATTAGTTCTTCATTTTCACTTTGAAAATATATTTGAAATTCAGCAAGTGAGAGGCAACAAATAAAAAAATAATTCAATAGTGTTTAGTACAAACCAGCCTACATTTACCAAGCTAGTCAATTACTAGTCAACAAACAAGTACCTTCTCCATTGCTCATGTCTTTATGCCAGGAACAAAGGAACAACATGCTATGAAGATTCAAAAAGGAAATAGAATTTTCAGGGTCCTATTTGAATGTTTGGGGTGTTGACATATAAAAATAGCCAACAGAGCAGCTCACACAATTAGGACACAAAGGATCCTGCTATGAATGTTACCTCTTTTACTTAGACCTCCAGCATTAAAGAATGTAATGTAAAATCTTGGTTTAACATTTCTAACTCAGGAAGTTGTAAATTCATCTGGGGCTTGGTGGGCAGAAGGATTTTACAGGCAAAACAGGAGTATTCTCTAGTGCCTTAAATGCATAAGCTGGAAAGAAAAAAAAGCCAAAATGCAAGGAATGAAGATTTTCAGTAACGGCTTTTAAAAAATTGATTATCCTTAATTCCTTGCCTGTAATAAAGACAGTAACATTAATTCTGAGGTTAAAAGGTTCTTATTGTATGCACAGATGGATAATAATATCACTTCTGAACATGTATATCTTCCACCACAACAAAGTCCCTTTAGCATAATCTATGACAGAGCCTAAAGCCTATATGGGTACGGTTCCAAATTAAAACAATTTGACTTCCAGCTCTGAGAGAAAAATCTCTTGTTCAAATCTGCAAAAGATACTGAATCCACATCATCTCAGCAGGCCTAAACTGACCTCAAGGGTTAAGACTGATGAAGCTGAACTCTCACATTTTTTGCAGAATTTATTTCTTTATAAGAGCACAAGACTCCAATAATGAAAGAAATATTAAATTTGGTTACCATTTTTATTTCAGTATAATGGAAAAGGAATTAATCAAATTACCAAAGTTGCATTCTTCTCCAAGTTCGCGGCCAAATTTCAGCATTGCATCTGCCAGCAAGGCTTCGGCCTGTGGGTAACCTGGTCCCTTTTCCTGGCCTCGAATTTTTGACATAGTGTTGATCATGCTGAGTTTAGCTCTGGAAGCTGAAAAAGGAAAGTGACAGAGGTTACAAACACACAACAGTTTGAGTATGCAGCCTCTGTTCTGAACTTCAAATCAAAACCTCCCTTGAAATGACTCAGACAGAAGAAAGGCCATGAACATTTCCAAGACACAATGTTTGATGTGCTACAAGTCAGGAGAAAAATCTTTAAGCTATCCCCAAATTATTAAACTTAGAATCCCTGGCTAGCAGACAGATAGCAGACTGAGTCAGCCTTCCTATCAAGGACAAGTCGAGACTAGGCACTCTCAAGATTAAACTTTTGAAACCTCAAATGTTTACGTTTGACAGTTTTTCACCTGTGGAGTATGAAATAAAAACTGTTCCCAAATGATCAACAATCTTTGAAAAAAAAAAAATTTTTTAAAGAGAATTTTGGAAAACTCCTACTTCAATATGCTTTTGACTGTACTTAGTTTAGTTCAAATACACAATTGCAGATCAGAAGAAAGCACACAATTATCATAATTGATGAAAACAAAGCCAGCAAAAATAAACTAAATAATTTTCTTGATGATGTGCTTTAAAGTGATTTTTTGCAACTACAATATGTGAATGGCCTGCAGAGATTGAATTAAGTAATTGCATTTTACTTCAAATTTTGCCAGCACAGCTGACTCAGAGTATGTGTCTCTACCTACACTATTGCATGTGCTACAGGATGGCAGCTGTGAATGCCTCTACCTTCCTCCATGCAAAAATTCAATTTTGGCAGTTGCTCGTATGAGTTAGCATTTCTGTGGACAAAACATCAGTAGCTAACATCATTGTTCAACACGCAGCCTTGCACACGTTTCTGTAAGAAGAAAACATCAGCATGCTGCAGTCAACAAGTGTTTTTCTCTTAATTTACTGCTGAACAGTATATATCAAGAGATGTTTTTCGTTGCTGAATATATTTCACTTCGTGGCATATGCACAGACATAGATGTCCAAACAAAGGAAACTCAGGCAAATGTCATTGTACTTATTTTGCCTGGGAAGCAGCTATGAAAAGGTAACATGTTTTTAATCTATAGTAACCATATTTTTGTAAGCTTTCTCACTGCCCTTCAGTGCCATCATATCATGCCTTTCTGCACTTGGAATTTTTTGATGCCTTGTGTTGCTACCCATTACAAAACTACATTCAGCTGACTAGCTGACTGTTCTGTATAAGAATCTGCATTTTAATGAAGTGTGTGGCCTTTAAAAATGGCATTGAAAGCATGGTTGAAAAGGGAAAATACAGAAGCACAAAAGGAAACCCAGGCACAAACAAAATCAGTAGGACAAGAAATGGAAACAGAGAAATAGAGGCAGCAAGCTGAATTAAAACAGGAACAAATGGGAATACTTTCAGAAATTAAAACCAAAACATAAGAGGGAAATTTAAAAAAACAACAATGTGGTTATATTCTAGAAAGGCTGGCAAAAGTAAAAAGAAAGAAGTATAGGAAAGAATGTAATAGACGAAAGAACAATAAGGGAAGTGTTAAGAAGAGGAGAGAGGTAAGCAAGAAATATTCATGCTTCAGTGATTCATCTATTTATTGTAAGCATTAGATTTGGTTTCTACAGTTAACTTTATCGGAAATTTAAATTACCAAATCATATTGCTTTAGTATAAAATCTTAGAATACATCCACCAGTGTCTTCTTTCCACTTTTCTTCTTTTAAAGTTGATTCCAGTAACTTCCAGGGGAGCTGAGGTAGGCTTGTGCTCAGTCAGTCTGAAAATCCCATCCTGACCCATTTCAATTCTATTGCTTTTGCTGTGCTAGTGCCACATATTTTCTTTTCTAAGTTATGTCTCAACCTGAGTGAAGACAGGCCAAGACGTACAAGGTACCACATGGTGGTGATCTGAATGCTTGATTCTTTTCCCAATTCCCTCATTTGCATTGATTTCCCTGCTGTCACTTATGATTCACCTTAATAGCAAGTGTTAACAGACTCATGGTGAAAAATAATTCTTTATTCTGTCTTTATACTCATTATTTCTACTTTCAATCATGTTCATCTTTCATCTCTTTCTTCAAATTACATGTACATCTTCATGGAAAGTCTCCAAGCCTTCATCATATTTAATTTTAGTCATTTTTCAAGTGGCCTTCCTTTTTTTTTTTTTTTGTCATATTGGGAAGTCTACAAAGCTTTTTCCTTCACAGTAACCTCAGCCCAACATCCCTTTCAATAATTTCACCTTTGTCATTAAAATTCTTCTTTTTCCATTTAATTTCTTTTCCCCTCTTTTCCTTCTACTATCAGTTCACTAACTGTTTACTGAAGTTCGTCAACAGTGCTTCCTTCATTTGTCGATCACACAAAATACCATGAAGGTAGTCGCCCTCTCGTACTGCTGTATGTTGTCATACAAGGATAAGGCTGTTTTCAGGGCATATCCTACTTATCAAGGAGTGTGCAGTGCACTCCAAACCTTCTTTATCCTATGAAAATCAGGTAAACTTCTAAAGAAAAGCATATTGATTTCAAATTGTTTTTTTTTCATTAATTTTCCCTCCACTTTTGAATTTAATGTCTCTATTTCTTATTAAAAACAAACAAACAACAACAACAACAACAAAGAAAATGATGGAAATAGGTAGTTTGGATGCCACAAATACTATTTTGGCAAATAGTAATATAGTTGTATGGAAATAATCTTTTTTCTTTTATTGAAGAACAATGTCATTTTTCCATATAATTCGTATCACTACGAAGGAGCCCTTTTGCAATCAGCATAAACCAATCCAAGATCAGGTGAGAGCTACAAGAGGTAGTCCTCCTTTGTGCTTACTCCATCTGCTACCTCTGCCCAGCTGGCAAATAACATGATCTCATTTGTTATGCAAAAAAAAAAAAAAAAAAGTAAATCCTTCAGTGTCTATTACCTTTTTAATCTTCGGATGTTACTCACGTACTCCACAAGCAAATGAAAAAAATGTGCAGCTGGGGTATGTGCAGCTCCTTCCTGGAGCAGTGCAATCTTAAAACAGCCTCAGGTGCCTGAAATCACACCCTGAGCTACTTCCAGACATTTTGCTCTCTGCTGTTACAGTGAGCCTCTTTTGTGATTCATAGCAATCATAATCACTCAGATGTGTCAGGAAGGCAAGCCAGAGAAGCACAGAAGAGCCAAAACTTATTACTCAGTCTATATGATGTTGCACAACAGCAGCTTGACTGTAGTTAACAATTTTATCACTAGCCCCATAATGTTTGTCAATCCTATTGCTTTTCCTGCAGAGTGCTTGTTGATGATGAGCAATGTAGCTGTGGACTCAAGTCATAAACATTATTCCATCTGTTGGCATAGAAACCATTTTAGTCATTGTTTTCTCTTTAACAGTTCTTGTAAATATTCTTCCTCCTTTTATCAATCCAGTGGCAGCATCATCAGATTATCCTTCTTTTTTCTGTGATCTAACATACAAATGTCACCAATTAAGCTATACCAGCAATGGTCCTTCATTCTACCACACTGGCAATACAATATTTCACACTAGTTTGAATTTGTTTCCAGCTATAAAGAGACACTGAATGAATGAATTTTCTCTGTACTTCCATAAAACTCTAAGGCACTAATAGTAGGTACACAGACTAATTTTACTTTCACGTTAACTCTTCACTTGCATAACATCATTGATGCCACCAGTGAAGCTGGCATTGACTCAAAACCCTTACATTCCTAGATCACTATGGAAATATTTAAGTAATTGAATTTAATGGTATACCAGTGACCACAACAGCTCCAGATCACCCCTCCTTGTTAGAATCCTTCAGCAAGAGAGTTGCATGCAGCTCTCCATCAGCCCACTCTAAAAGACTTTCTTTCCTCTTGCCATGGAAACCAGCCATTCATTTATGTTCTGAAGGTCCAGTTTAGTGATTTATGATTAGGTCTGTTAACCTGCCTTTTTCACCAGTTCAGCATGAGCAGCTCTTTTGCATCCCTCCATTCGTAGTTACGACGATGTGAAATTGCTAGAGGAGCAGGTAAAGGATGTTATTTCTTTTCCTGTGCTCTGGAAGAAGCTGCTTCAGACCTTCATCTGTCTTTCCAAGGTCTGAAAGGACTGCCTAACCCTTTTCCTTCACACAGTAGAATGACTGGGACCACAGAAGAAAGAAGTGCCACACACAGGCACCCCTGCCATGTCTGATCCTGATTCCCACCCACGGGTGATGGCCCAGCCTCTGCCTGTCTCCCTCCCAGGGAGACAGCAAGGGCTGGGGCTGCCCCAGTGCCCCCAGCTGGCAGGGGTGGTGGGATGGCTCTGAGTGGGAGGCCCTGCTCTGCTATCCCTGTGCAGAACTTGCAGCCACCTCCAGCCCCCAGGGAGCCCCCACCCTCACACCGCCACCATGCAGATGCTTGCGTGCAATCACACACAATTTCTAAGCACACGCTGCCTTTTATTTTTACCTGAAAGAAGAACACCAAAAATAAAACAAGTCACTCAAAACCATCTTTCATTCTCACTGATAGCCTAACACAGAAGCCTGTATTCATTTCTGCCTTTTCACTCCACAGTCACTTCACTGACTCTGCATTAATCTCAGCTGCATCAGTAAGGATGTGATCTGTCAGACAACACACTCGTGAGAAAAAGAGTATTTTCAAAAAGTGCTCCAACTACTGGGAGATTGTGAAATTATATTACCTGGATTGGGCTGAAGATATTCTATTGTCTTCGCCATTATTTCCATAACTGCCCTGCTGGTAACATCCACTTTCTAAAGGACAGGAAGTTAAACAACAAGAAACATGAAAAGAGATGTCAGACATGCGCAATATGTGTTTCAATCTTCTTTTTGTTCTTATGAATTCCTTTAACTATTTTTATTTTAATTTTGTTTGCCTGAGCATAGCTGTTGAGTAAATCCAGCTCTGTTTCCAGCATGGTGATAATGCCTGGAAAAATACCAAAACACGAGTCCATCATTTCTGCTTGTAGCAGAATCACTCTTAAGCGAGGCCACTAGTACAGAGTACCTCATGATGTATAGGGAATTTGATACAATTCATTGCAATTGACTGATGTTCTGCATCACCCCAGGAAGTGTCCACAACAGGGATACCTTTTTGATAGAAATGTCATTGAAACCTGTTTGAAGAATTAGTAATCTTTGGTTCCTTCGTAGCTGGCAAACCAAGAGAAAAGCAGATGCCAATCAAAACCAAACACCAGTGATAAAATGCACTGAGTACATTTTTCAGAGTGAGTTCTGGTAAAATTCAGATAGGGAAGCCAAAGTATTCCTTGCCATCTGATTTCAAGAAAATTATCAGCTTGAAGGCATTGGCCATTTATTTCCTCTGGATCACTCCATGAAGAAGTATTTTGTATTTACGAATTTAAAATAAAGCAACAATTCAGAACTATTATTACTCTCTTTTACTGTCGTAGGAATTCTTGCTTTCTTAAGAAGTATTCTGTATCATCTTCCCAAATTGCTTATAGTGAAATATACAACTATTCTATCTCTTAGAATCAGAACTCAAATTAAAAAATGCTGCTTTGGCAGATTTGGGAATCCCTGTAATGTGTTCTGTACTCTGCATTTACGAAGACACATTGCTTATCTCTGCAGGTAGCTTGTGTCCCACAGAGTGAACTTCTTTACCATAATGGCAAGTTCCTATTTTAAAAAAGAACACCTGAGATAAGTTGTTTGCAACATGCTGTGACTGACCTCTTTCCTGTTTTGTATGGCCATTGCCATCTGCCAGGCCTTGCTCTACGCTTTACACAAAGAAGCAGCAGAGGTCTGCCTGCCCTGGGTGAACAAGTAGCTGAACTGCCTGGTAGGGAGCCCAGAAATGGCTAGAAGGTTGCAGAGAGTGGGGGCGAGGGAACAGAAGGCCATGGGCAGGCAGAAGGAGCGTGTCCTCTGCCTACAGAAAAGCTGGCAATCTACACAGGGCCAGGAGGAGAGCAGGGAGGCAGCTGATGAGTTTTCTGTTCTCTTCTCAGCTCTCAATGCGCTCATCTTCTGGGCTGCCAACCCATGCCACCCACAAGCATATGTGGGACCCAGCCGTGGCTGTTGCTCTGTCCTACTTCCAGCTCTAAACCTAGAATCAGTTTTCTGAATTTTCTTTAACAATTTCCAGTTTGGATGGCACTGCTTAAACCTGTGGCACATTCAAAGGGAAACTGGGGGAAGTGAGAAATCAGAAGTGAGAAATCACTTCTGTAATATCTCCACTGCGTGAAGTGCAAAGGATATACCCTTCTCCATTATTTTTCATCCAATATTTATTCCCCATCTCCCTACAAAAATGTGCAAATAAATAGCTTCTGGTTCTCTTGGCTGGTATCAGATACACATCCTACAAATCACCTAGCAGTAACTAATGTTAAAACACTTGATGGTAACTTTAAAAGCTGAAGTTAGAAAAAACCTGCCACCACTGACCTTTTCAGTTAACATACTCGTACTGCTATACATAGCGTGGGCTCTTCTTTCCATGAAAACACTTGGTGCTACCACTGCCAGCCTCACTGAGCAGTCCATTGGGGGAAATTATTCCCCATTTTCCTGAAGCATTTTGTCATTGGAGGCTGCCTAACTCTGAACCTGTGAGTGAATAACCAAGTACTTATGTTAGCCCCCTTCCTCAGACAACTCTTGCTCCTCTCAACTGATGCTCAAGGAGCTGAGAATCACAGGCACCCTTTGCCACTGAAATGACCATACTTGTAGACAGACTCTCTCTGCTTACAGGGATCTTCCACAGTAATTTAACTAAAGGTAATTTGTAGCTGGCATCAGCCTTATTCTCTGAATGAAATATTGGCAGTATAAAGAGTGCCATACATTATGTATTCCTCAGTCACAAGATAAAATAGGATAAGAATCCAAAAATTTAATCCTGACAAATAAAAGTCCAGTCTTTCAAAATTACTCAAATGGGGACAAAAGCTTTGAAAATCCTGTCCTAGAAAGGAAAAAAGAATGGTAATAGTGAATGTACATATCTGCATTTAGACTTACCCTTTCCATTTCTTTGAAGTCATCATCTAGCTTGGTTCCTTCTGCACCTCCTACTTTTTCACTCACTTTCTGCAGTTTAAAAAAAAAAAAAAAAGAAAAAAAAAAAACATTCAGCAATAACATCAATTTTGGCCACCATGTTTCTCTGGGGAAGCGTTGTTGTTTTTTTTTTTCTGCAAGTTGGTACAACATTCAAACAAACAAACAAAAAAACCCTATTGCATAAGTCTCACAGCCCCAGTCCTCTGCTGCTAACAGAAGACATCCATATCATCACATCTTTGCACTATCACACCCTTATTCTTCTGTGGGATGGAGGTCCATATCTTGAACTTATCTAGCAACTAATCAATGACAAAACTGTATTCAGCAGACAAATATCCGTGGTCATGTGTACTGGTGAAAAAGGAAGTGACGACAGAATCACAGGAATCACAGTATGAAAAACTTTCTCATCAGAGATGAAAAATGCCCAGTACATATCAATTCAACACCAAGGATAATAATCACATATAAGCACATAGCAAGAAGCTCCCAAGCCATGACTCCAGCCACACAGAAGGCAACAGGCCTCCATGCCCTTGAACTCTCAGAAACATATTGACTAAAGCCACAACTAGACCTTCTGCATTAAAAATCAAGTTTATAAATGAAAGTTTATAAAAAAAATATAAATATTGTAAATATGTTAAAATACATAAATATACATACATATTCACACCATACAATAGCTTGAGGATCACATGAATTTAACCTTGAAGAAGGATCTAGGGGACCTCAGGGCAGTATTCCAGTACTCAAAGTGGACTTCAGGAAATCTGGACAACAACTCAGTCTTCACAAGAAGCCACAAGGAGAAGACAAAGCGCAATGGGTATGGGTTGCTCTTGTAAAGGTTTCATGTTCAAATAAAATATTTTTTTTACAGTGAGAACACTCAATCACTGGAAATACCTCCCCAGGGACTTGGCAGAATGAATCCCCATTACTGGAGGTTTTCAAGATGCAACTGGACAGGGCTCCCTTTTCCCACAGAAGATCTGACTTGGTAATTTTTCAAGTTCCCTTCCAACCTGGGCTGTTCTCTGATTTCATCATTCTATATAGAATACCTAGCTGACAGAACAATTAGGAATTAAAAAACAAACAAACAAAAAAGTGAATGCTGGTGTCATGTTTTTAGCAAATATTCTTTTTTTATATAAAAGTCTCATTTGGAAAGCAAACTGGAAAATTACATGATGCTACCAACAGCACCCTGGCTTGTATCAGAAACAGTGGAGCGAACAGTACTAGGGAAGCGATTGTCATTCTGTACTTGGTGAGGCCGCACTGTGTTCAGTTTTGGGTCCCTCGTTTAGTGTTCTAGTAGACGAAACGCTCAACATGAGCCAGCAGTGTGCACTTGCAGCCCAGAAGACCAACTGCATCCTGGGTTGCATCAGTAGAGGGGTGGTCAGCAGGTGGAGGGAGGTGATTGTCCCCCTCTGCTCTCCCCACCTGGAGTGCTGCGTCCAGGTCGGGGGCCCCCAGCACAACAAAAATGTAGGTCTGTCAGAGTGGGTCCAGAGGAGGGCCATGAAGGTTATCAGAGGGCTGGAGCATCTCTCCTGTGAGGAAAGGCTGAAAGAGCTGGGGATGTTCGGCCTAAAGAGAAGGCTCTGGGGTGACCTCATTGCAGCTTTTCAATACTTAAAAGGGGTCTTATATAAAAAATGGAGAGCAAATTTTTTTCTCAGTCAGATAATGACAGGTTTTAAACCAGAAGAGGGAAGATTTAGATTAGAGGTTATGAGGAAATTCTTCAGTCAGAGGGTGGAGAGGCACTGACACAGGTTGCCCAGAGAGTTTGTACATGTAGTCTTCGTTAGACTGTTTTAACTATGTGTAAGTACCGATTTCAGTAAAGTGACTCCTGCAATAAACAAGCAGAAATTAAAGAAAAATTGCACTTTTTTTCCCCTCTTAGTTTCAACCCATGTTAACTCATCCATTATCTTTCTTTCACAATATAGAGAAGGACAACCCACAGCCTGCCAAATACCTGCTACTAATAAAATCCAGGCATCCAATTTCATATTCACCACAGTTCACTCCTACAAAGCTGCAAGCGCAGCACAGTCAAGCACTTATTAATGCAGACTATTAGGTTTGGAATAGAAAATAGCTATCAGTTCTGTTTGTTTTCTGACAGCTCTTTGGAAGTAAGTATCAAAAATTATGCATTAATGATTAATGATACATCAACACTACACAAAGCTTAAAAAAAAAAAGAAAAAGAAAAAGAAAAAGAAAGAAAAAGAAAGAAAAAGAGACTTATCCATTTCTTCCCATACAAAATAGATGTCCAGATCACACAGACACTTTCCTGTCATTAATTTGAATGTAGAAGATGAGTTTGTATGCTCTGTATTACTGAATTTATACTTTAAAGAGATCAGTGAGGCACCACAAAAAGTCACAGATTTCAAACTCTGTGCTGTTAGGAATAGTTATACTGTGGACAGTAGGTTGATTCAATGTCCTAAAAGATAATATTCATATGCAGATTCTGTGAAAAAATGAAACAAAGAAAGAATAAATGCCACAAGTTTTCTTCATCAATCCATGAATGAATCTTCTGCAAATTGACCTCCTACTACAGCTAAGATGGCAAAATCTGCATAGGAGTTGTCTAACAACAAAGATTTCAGGTCCCTGAAAACAATTGCAAAGATGTTAGCAGTTAAATATTAAAAGCAAATTTTGAATAAATGAGGTTCATCTCTTAAGGATACAAAGTAAACAAAGGTAATTATTCCAGCCTCTTCTAGTTGCAGTTCTTCTTGTACTTCTAACACCTTAGAATCTCTTCACAGCTGATGAGGTTTTGCAGACATGTCTTATCATCCCCAAAGATTCCCTGAAGATCTCATCTCACATTTACAAACCTTAGCAATTGCTCTTTCCCTTCGTATTCATCATTATTCTAGCTGGGAAATACATGACACAACCGTGCAGCCCTGTAGTCAGCTGAAGTGACCACTGTCGGGTCAAGTGAAAAAGGCAGTTCACTCTTCTATTCTCAGCATGCTTTACATTTTTGGTCACTTTGTCAATATTAGTTTCACAATCAGCATTAAGAGTCACTCATTTAAGGTGACAAACAAAAGAACCATGTTCTACACATCAAAATTTATTTGTACAGTTCTGGGTCAAGCACTGTTACAGACATCAGGGATGGGAGACAAAACATTGAGCCTTTCGTCTTTCTGGAGTGGTGTGACTCTTCTCTCATGGCAAGTTACATCATAAACCTTCAGAAAGTACCTTCACCTCCATTATCCAGACAAAAATCTAATTTGCAGAAGTGCTGACAGTCCACAGGAAAAGAACAACCGAACCACCATCATATCTGAAGACTTAAATGCTACTTATTCTTGAAACACTACAGGCACTCAGCAGCCAGAGATAAGCAATCAAATTAAGGATTCAAATTTAAAGGAAAAAAAAAAAAAAGTTTCTTTTTTTTCCCCTTAGGGCAGAAGGGGGCAATCTACTCAGAGGAGAATATTAAGACCCCATTTCAAGGCCATCATCAAAGGTGGTCCTGTGGGAACTGTGGGCCTGAGAAAGGAAACTGAAACATTTCCAACTTAAACCACATCTATGTCATCACTGTATTGATTAAATTTAGAGATATTCCTTGGCCTGTTTATATCCATCCTTCTAATCAATTGTTAAAGCATTGTTAAGGCATTTAATTGTGGCTGGTCCTTCCACTGTTCTCTAAGATCATCAGATTTGATTATCATAGGTCAGAAATCTAGAGCAGCTTACATCAGCTGAGGATCTGCTTGTGCCAAAGATTCAGAAGCAGTCAGAAAAATCCCCAGCTACAAACAGCAAGAAAACTAAATTCTCTTTTGCTCTGTCATTTAAGTCAAGATTTCAACACTTTGTTTCTTATTTTACAATGGAATGAAGATTAGGCCCTTGAAGTTGTCTTTACCACATTTCCTCCTAAACCAGTCATCCTATGGAAGAAACAAGACCTAATCTGATATCAGGGCAATAGTGTTTAGTTATTTTCTGATCATGCTGTCTCTTTCTAATTTTGATTACTTATTCCATCTTGTCTCCAAAAAGCCTTTGCAATAAGACTATCATAAAAATATAAATTTATTTTCATGAAAAAGGCAGGTTCAACAAACAAGCATTATCTAAGTGTGGGGAAAATATGAAGATTTTTTTTTTAATGCATTGAAGATATACAGAACTTTCCTACATCTAAAAATGTCATGTTTTAAAGTCAGGATCTTCAGATTTTACACACCTGAAAAGAAGTGCTGTGTGTACAGTCCAATTGTTTAAAGATCCCATCTCCACTCAGATAGAATATTAAGTTTACATCCGATGGTAAGAATGGTTTTGATACATACAGCAAAGGTGGCATGACAATATTAAGCCTTTTTTTTTTTTCCCCCAATAGATAATTTTTTAAGGCAGTTTTGTGGTAGATGCTGACAGGACTTGGAATATGAGCCATTGTGACAGCAGTGTGGTTTGGTAGATTTGGTAGATGGAGTTCTTGTGAAACAGGAAAACAGGTCTTGGCTATGGAACCACTGACTTTGTTTTCATACAGCTATGCAAATCACCTGCTTTGTATTGCTGTGTCACATGCAGTATGTTGTACAGGGCAAAAAAAAAGTCTCTATGAATATGCTGAGAATTCCCATTATCTTTTCTAGAATACACGGATGATTACTTGTACAACATCCCATAAAGCCATTTTTTAACTAGTAATGATACAAATCTGACAGTCATCTTTCACTACTCACAAGATGTTAACTTATATCAAGTGTGCATTAGGTTGCTATTCCATGAGAATTATGTTCTTCAATAGCATGACGCTGCATCCTATTAGAGTGCTTTCTGAGCAATTCAAACAGATGCTACAAGAAAATCTTGCATGGCAGTATATGTCACTATCCAAACTTGACAATGTAGCAAAATCAGCATCAAACCACAAGAGTAGTCACCTGAGTCTGCAGCTCTACTAGTTTTGTGAAATACAGTAATGAAAGGAGGTTAGAAATGCACAACAGAAAACAACAATACCCTCTGTAGTTCATGCTTATTAAATACAAGTCACACTGTTGATGTCTCACTCCTTAGTACATGTTCTACAGGTTCCTCCATGCCATTTTTGCCTCTTTTACTTCTACCTGTCCCTACAAGGTTTCATGTTCTGGGAGCACAGTGACAGAAGTATATTCAAGTTTGTTAAGGATTTTCAAAAAGGCTCTAATATGTTGTGACGCTTTGTTAGCATTGCAAACAGATGAAAGACATAGCTGGCTTGCAAAAGAAAGTAGTGAAAAATACACATTTTAATGGGAAGAAGTCTGTGTACACACAGTGAAGGTTTGCCAACACTGCAGGCTTCTCAGAAGGAGAAAACACTTGAAAAAAGAACATTTATAAAAAGCACAGTCTCTAATGAAGATTTTTTTATTTATTTATTCTATCGCTTCCCATTCTGTCACTTCACACTTGCAGGCTATTTTTTCTGCCTGTTTGATTCCTGTACATTTTGCCACTTCAGGTATCAGAATTCATTACCACAGAAAATATGACACCTGAAATTCCAATTTATGATCATGGCCCTGGTCCAATGAGGCATACATCATGTGGCAAATCATACTCTCAGCACTAGCAGTAAGCAAGAGAGGAGATTCTTTGGTAATTTCAGATAAACTATAAAATAGACTAAAAGAAAGAAACCACCTCAGAAGCATAAGTAAATTAGCTGTATTTGATACTTCTACTTATCCAAATAACATTAGAATAGAAAATAAAAAACACACCTTTTCGAGGCTACTTATCTCATAAAATATGGAGAAAGCACATCTTCAGAAATCTTAAGAGGCTGTAGAAAATATCACTGTTGGTTCAAAGAACCTTATTCTGTAATGAAAAGGAAATTTACATTTGATTTTAACTGAGGTAGAGTGATCTCACTCAAGTTTCTCAGAAACAGCCACCTAGATACGGGAATTCCCAATTTACAAGCCAAATGATCCAAAACCATTAGCTATGGAAAGCTTCAGAAAATTCAACAGGTCTGACATAGCTCACCAGAAGCATCTGATTTACCTCACAAACTATTCCACTCACTTACCTTACAAAGTATTCCACTCATTTATTGGAAAAACTGAGCAAAAAACATGTTTTCATTAAACAGAGAAGATTTCACAGGACAAGAAAGCTTATCACCCTTTCCCTTGCACTTAATATTCTATTTACTTTATTCTATTTTGCTTTTAATTTCTAAACACGCTGTATAAAGTAGGGACTGTCAATAGGATGTAGCAAGAGAATGCAGGACAAGCCACTTCAGTGGCAAAACACAAATAGGATCCCTATTTTACATACATGGAAGATTCACAAGGATGGTAATGCTCATTTACTTTCCATTATTAAATTTCTCCTCCTCTCTTGTGACAGCTAGAAGAGCAGTGCACAATGCCAGCTGGGGTTCGTCAGCACAGGATCCTCCCCTTACAAAACTGAGAAGCACAGTGACTGTGCTGCTACAACAAAAACCGTAAGGAGTCATGAAAACAGTGTGAAAGGCAAAAGGGAAAAAACAGACCTCCAGGAATCTCCAGGGAACTTCACTGTTTCCTTTCTGTTTGCACTGATACTTTGATTATGCCATTGAAGCTTTGCTTTCTCCCTGGCAAAATGAAGAAATACACTTGCCTACCACATGGGAAAATTGTGAGCATTAATTTGCACCTGCTACTGCTTGTAAGCATGAGCACATCTAATAGAAACGTTAGTGATACAGTTAAGGTAAGCATCTGCAGCCAAGTCTGAGATTATCTTTTCTGTCCCCTTCTGTCACTCGGCAGATATACTTAATCAGGAAATAATACACTGTTTCCCCTGACAGCACTCCAATCACCTTCTCCCTGCTAGTCTTTTTTCACTGATCTGTTCCACCTTGTGAGTACACCAACCACAACTGGGTACTTCTGTCCTTTCTTAAAAGTGCCCTTGACTCTGATGATGTTGGATGCAGAATGACAACAAAAAGTGCACTATTCAAAGATCGGTAAGTGAACTGAATTCAGGAAACTCAAGAAGAAAAGCAAAGGCTGAGACTGGCCTACAAAAGGCTTGTCTTCATCTCTCTCAAAGCATCTTCTTGAAGATGTCTTCTTTATACATGTGCGATAGCTTGGCCATGATAGTTCCTGCAGTTGCTAGTAGCAGTGCCTATAGCCTTACTTGTCTTGGAGGCAGGTCAGAAGTCCAGGAAAATTAATAATGATGTGGCATACAGAATGTGACAATTAGAAACAATGTGGCATACAGAAGACACAGGACTTGGCAATCCTAAAGACAACCCACTGACAAAGTTTGTCAAGTCAAAAGCAAAAATCTTCATGGGACAGGTTCTCCAGTGTCTCCACTGATAATATGGAGCAAAGGCAAAATGGTTCCGTGGAACATTTCAAGAAATCTCAAGAAATCCAGTGTAGCAAATATCCATAGTGAACCTGTCCCATGCTCTTACTTTCATCATTTAGAATAAATCCCGAATTTGCCCTTTTTTCATTTTCAGCAGAAGCTGAAGGGAAAAGGGGTTGTCTGGACCAGTGATAACTTTGCCATTCTGGTCCAGCATTTTGCTCCCTGCCTGCCAGCAAGGACCACACCACAGAACTCCTGCTTCACCAGCATTGCAGAGGGAGTCCACACTCAGCACAAGTGCACAACATAAAAGTACGCCTGCCTCTGCGCAAGCTTCTGCACTGACAGCAGTGACTGCAGAGCCACTGCTGCAATGCCACTGCATTACACTGGAGACTGTCCACTGGTGAGAGAAATAGGGAAGCGTGAGAGCAGGGACAGAAGGAAGTGCTGCTGTACTAGTAGCTGTACCTACAGTAGGCTGTACCCGCACAGAAAGTCCCTGCACAGGAGCACCCATCCCAACGGGTGACTGTAGGCAGTACCACAGGGAAGACACAAAATCCAATGAGTATTACACAATCTACTGACAGAGGTGTGCTGATAACTGAGACACTGCAGTGCATCCACAGTGAACAAGGGAATCTATTTCATATGTTTACGTTTATTACCAAAATTGCATGTTTGCCAAACGCAGACTTGTTCTTGTTCTTTGCAGAGTTCTGTTCTCTGCAAAGTTTGTGTTCAGCCAGAATGTCAGCACCTTGCTGTTTAGAGTGGGCTCAGGAGTTGGCAGAGAGAAGCTGGCAAAAGCTACCAGGGATCTGAGGACAATCAGAACACTGTGTGCTTTTTCAACACTACCTCTCTGTTCCCAGCAGGCCACCAATACTAGCAGCAGAGAAGAAATTGTTATAAAAAAGGTGCCTGTATCAGCTAGAAGATGTGCCAATCTCTATTTTTTTTTGTTGTTTGTTTTTGCAGTAAGGAGGAGGACAGAGAATCTACTCCCATATGGTATTTCCACTTCTGATGACAACAGTACCATGATCCAGTCCCTGTAGTAAACCAGCAGGCAATAAATAACACATTCACAAGCTTTTCACACCTGTGCAAAGGACTATGGATTCAGACTGACAATCCTTAAGAGCTCCCCACATAGCAGCACTGGGAGCTCTGCCCTACACTGTACTGCCACAATGAAAGCTAACATCTGTGCTTTATTTCCCAGAGTGTAAAAAAAAGTCTGGTGGCAGCCTCAGTGCTTTTTTCAAAGTAAGTGGCTCACTCAGCTAGATGGTGATAAGGCAACTCTGTGGGAAAGGCAAAAACAATACGAGAATACTACCAGTAGTTTTGGGGGGTTCTCATGTCCGTTGCCTGGAGTGGTGAGCAGTACCATCTGAAATGCTATCAGTTGTCAGTTGCTCTATTACCATAAATAAATATTTTATTTTCTTTTTATTTTAGATGGAGAGCACGAACCACAGAATTATATATTCATTCCATCTTCCGTATCTTTTTTTCATGTCTCCAAAGCAATTAGTATGAATTTTCAAGAGGGAACATGCTTCTTACAAAATTCCTTTGTAGGTAGAACCTAGAATTGCAGCTTTAAATTTTGTTGCTACCCTTTCTCATAGGAGTTGTAGATATTAAAACTGTATACACAGGTGTATAACAGCACACAGAGTGCAAAAAAGGCAAACAGAACACAGACTACGTATCCATCCAGTTAGCATCCTATCTGGAGCTCAGGTACAGCATGTTTATGTATCGTGATCCATCTTATCTCATCTGCATAAATTACCTCAAGCATTCCCCAACCACACAGCTTCTGACTTCAACAGAAGCAATGATCTCTTTCCCACTGCTTCAGCTGTCACATGCTAACCTCACCACGTAGCAAACCTGCTCTGGGCACAGGCAACTGGTGACTTAAACCATCCCATGGTTTTTGTCACCAGGCTGCCTGAGCTCATCTGGTCCATTTCAGCATGAAGCTGTGTGAGGAAGTTTCCTGTAGCTGTGGTTTAATCTGCCAGCTGAGAAGCAGAGTTCACCTTCACCCCTCATGACAAATAATGTTTGCATCAAACTTCAGCTTTGAAAAGTTGAGTGTTTCACATGCAGGCATAACACACGGAGAGCGCAAGGACACATTCTGTCCACCACTCAAGTCTGCACAGCATGTGGAGCCCAAATGCCCAACCAGCACCACACAAGCAATGATGCAACCACGTGCTGTTCATCAGTAAAGTACAGTCTGCTACATGTGACTCTGTCAGGAAAATCAACCACCCATTTTACACGGTATTAAAGCTGTGGAGTGACATAATTTCTCTCTTGGTACAGGAAAGTTAATTAAGTTTTAGCAGAAATGAACAGGGCATACTCAGGCCTAACAAAGCAAAATAACAGCAGTAGAAATTTATCGCAATTAAATACCATTTAAGGCATATTTTATAACTCTTCAGAATGTATGCCAGTCTGCAGTCCTTTTGCTGGGTGAAAGTCAGAATAGTCCTTAACATCTGGAAATGTGGGAATGCTAGGAACATTCAGAAGCTACTGCAGACTGAAAGAACAAAACATGGCTTAAATATGATTCATCATTTTAACAGCTGCATCGTGAAGTCAATCTTTCTACATTTGAAAGTTCATTTGCTAGACTCTGTCAGTGAATTAACTGTTATCTGACAAAGACTTGAAGTTAGGGGTAGTTTGCACGGGAAAGCATGTCTACAAGCTGTTGCTGATAGGGAACATTTATTTCTAGTGTTTCTCTTGGTATAAAAGGCTGCAGACTCTGCATAGCACGTCAGAGTGCCAGTCCAAACTGTTCGTATATCTCCATAACCTATTTGCAGCAATGAGAGTTTATTCACTACGTGCAAAGAAACCAAAACTCCAAAGCCATCCACCACCTTCAGTTAATAACAGCATATGTAGACTCTGCTGACAATTGTGTTAAGTTTCTCACATGAGCACTACATAAACTAAGCTGAATGCCCTTTCCTGAAATTCACGTTCCCCCTGCACATGCTCTCACACTCACTGCACACAAGCAGCGTGGCCCAAAGCACCGCCTTGCTGCGGGGGGCAGAGGGGCACAGCACCAGGCCCTGGACATTCCTGGGGGAACGCCCTTGACCAAAAAGGCAGACTGCCTTTTTGCACTCCTGGGATGTACACCAACAAGCCCTGAGAAGAAAGAGGAGACTGGGTGGGCTGGGACTGGGTGAAACATGTCAAGAGGTAAGTACAAACAAAGGGTGGAGACGCTGTGTGGCATCACTGAGCCTGCTGCTGTGCTGCACTAGGCAGCAGATGCAGGGAGCAGATGCAGCTTCTCTTCTGCAGCTGCAGCAGAGCTTGGTGAGGGGATTCTGTCAGACAGAGACAGAGGGAAGGCCAGCCCTTTCTTTCTAACAGTAATATTTAGCCACAGCCCTCAGGAATTATTATTTAAATTTGAAGATGATCATACTCTTTCCTTCTCTCATCACTGTATGTATCAGTTAACAGGGGCACAGGAGATCATGGTAGGTAAGGAACCAAAACCTGTACAATAAACAAGAGCCCCAAGACCTCAATTCTGACCTAAACACTATTGCGATTCACAAAAAACACCTCTGAGTCCAGGCAGTTAAACAAGACATACCTGCACTAAGCTACAGCAGAGCCACATATGCTGTTCTGTGATACTTATTTGGGAATTCTAAGAGATACCAAAGAAAAGGGGAAAATGACCACAAAATCCCCCCAGAGGCAGATGATCTCACTAACTGGTTCATTACCACCACCAAGACTGATCATAAGACAACACAAATCAATACAACAAACCGTGCTTTACATGGATAAACAATTTATGTCTATGGTTCTAGCTGGTGTTACAGATAAAGATACTCGAAGAAGTCTGCCTTGCAACGAAAACCTTTCATTAGGTTTTTACCTAATTTACAACGCAGTTTCTTTCTAGCAAGAGGGATATAAAGATTTTTTAGATATAATAATGAGACAGGCAGTTTTTGCTAATGTTATCCTGGAATTCATTTGAATAAAGGATGCAGATGAAAATAAAATAAAAAGGAATGCTGGGCTTGGTAAAAGGACCTATGGCCAACTCAAAAACTGGAAATATTTACACCTTTATCTATTTCAAGATATTCGCACAAAGTACTTTCAGTCAGTTTTTCAGTCTTTTACAGCATCTGAAGCTGACAACAGTGTGTATGAATTATATACACACCGTAAATTTGATAGAAAAGAAAGGGAGAAATGATTCTCTGAAAGAGCAAATTCAGTTGATACTTTTTGCCTAGTTATATTCCCTGCAATTTTAATTTCAAATGAAATATACAAATATATTCCATCAACAAGTTCAGCTTTATAAAGCTATTAGATTTATTGACTTTTCCTAAAAATGTTATGGAATATTCATGAAGATTGCACTGGCTGTGCAGCTTCATTTACAACTCCTGAATTTTAAAACAAGTTAGGAAGATACAGAAGTGGAACTGTTCACATTTCCTGCTCAATACACAAGTGTGATGATTTATAACATACTCTTCTGAACTACTTTCTGTGTCAATTAATCCACTCTTACTTCTCCACTTGCCCTCAGCATCTGGAATTCCTCTGTAAGTTCACTATCCACAATGAAAATTATGTGCCCACTGCACTGGCCCATACAGGAAAAAAAGGCAAGTTAGATGCACATGAACTTGCAGGTAGACTACTTTCAAAGGCAGCCTACTTTCAGAAAATAATTAAGACTAAAAAATAGTGAAGTCTCCATAAAACATAAAGGGAAGACCACGGGTGCTGTAATTCCAAATTCCATCCTTCCTAAATTCCACCATAGGCATGTCCCATCACAAAGGAGGGCAATTACCTTTTAAACTGCACTATGAAACAAAACCATAGCTATATGAAGGGAGTAATATTCACAGTTTAGAGTGCAAAAATGTATGCATGGGAATATACTTAGTACTATAAAAGTCCACCTGATCCTCTCAGCAGGTTCATGCAGGTGAAGAGTCATGCTAAGCATGTCCTTTTAGAAAAATGGCTGCATACATTTAACAGGTATGGTTACAGAGCCATGGTTTAAACCATTCTCATCACACTTAGGGACCACGTCTGTCTCTGACAGGTGAAGGAAGCCAGCCCCAGTGGCCCACTGCCACCGAAGCTGCCTGCCTACACATCCACAGCCATCTCACTGATGCCTGTTTTCTCTGGACTGGATCTATTCTGCAGTACATGGCTGACATCAGCCACACTACACAGTCCTTGCCACATGTACAGAGGCTTTCCAGCTGCTGTAGAACAACTGGGGGCTAGCATCTTCCCCCTGCAGAATACCCATATCATCTTCTTTATTCTGTTTTCCTGAAAATATTTATATCATGTTGTCTCGTGCTGAGCTCTGTGGTTTTGTTTTATTTTTGCCAGGTTCTATTCAAGAGGCAACACATTTCAACAAAAGGTATTAACGTACTTTGCAGAATGAGTTGTTAGGCAAATAAAAAAAATAAAGCTGTATTTGTAGGATTTCTCTTCTATTTGAAATAACCTAATGCAAAACATTTTTAAGGATAATTGCCTTACATTGCAGGGGAAAATAACACTTTCTCTTCCCTCCTTGTTGAATTTTCCATACTGGCCAGTCTTAAAATTTGTCTTGAATTTTAAGATTTAAATATCTCGCAGTCTGCATGGAATTTTAAAGCATATATGATCCTTTATGTCAATCTGCTAATTAGATTAATAGAAGAACATTTATATTCAATACTAAATCTACTGTAAATTATTCTGTGGTGGTGTAAAATCAAACACATGGCAACAAATACAGAGCAGGTGAGATTTTCAAATGTCTAAATTTGAACCTCACAAACACAATTAAAAGTAAAGCATTATCCTCTTTATGTAATTATTTAATCAGCCTTATTAGCTGATGTACCCACATATTCAAAGTTAGTGTCCATCGCGCAATTACTACAGTATCTTGTTCGTTATATGCATATTGCTTTATCTTTTGGGGGTAGGGAGGATAAGTTGGGCTCTGTGTTCTTTCACAGCCTTCAGATCAGTAGTGGGTTGTAAAAGAAGAAACGCGGAGACAGACAGAATGCCTTATTCTGCATTAACATGCTTAGCACTTAAAATAATTCCTGAGAAATCTGAATCTTTTACACTGTCATTTCTTGCTTTAAAACACTGTGTTTAAATTAGTTTCCAAAGGCAACATACAAGCAGAAATCATGGACAAAAATGGTTGGTTTGAAATACATAAATATACTACGCTAGGCTTCAGACATCTTAATACAACTTCAAATATGGAGAAGATCCTAGATTAGCCAGGACAAAAAGGTCAGCGACAGGCAGAAATTCCTGGCATTCATCACAGTACCACCTGCACTTTATGGAGTCACTGAAAACACAGATTTTTCACTGTCACCTACTTATGATGGTGCCTGATATTTATCTATCTTAAAAATATATTTTAAACTAATTTATTCTCACTGAAAGGAAGCAAACAAGGAAGGCCTGTATTGCAACTGATACTGCATCCCCACAGACAGCTTCAGACACCATTTGCACTCATATGTGTATCTTTTTAATGGCATATAACTTTCTTCCACTGAGGTATCTCATTGACTGAGCATAGCCTATGCCTAGTCATTTAATCTACCTGTGGTCAGATTTCAGCACACATGCACTTTTCCCTACACAAAGTCAGTACAAGGGTCATTTAATTAACTGTGATCCCAGTTTCCACAACATCTTGGAGCCAGAATGTTTGCAAATCATAAATTCTCTTAATGGGCAGGAAGCAAACCTTGTTTCTTAGCAAATGATAGCTTCCAGAGATGACCTTTTCTACCTACAGAGAGGAGGTAGAAAAATTCCCACTGACCTTATTGCTATAGGATCAAGCAAAGCAGAAGAGATGCAAAATGCTGCAGTCTGCTTACCTGTAATCTCATTTTTAAGTTAGCCTTACCAAGGTCAAGGTTTTCCTCATATGCCTCTGATCATCCAAATACTTCTATGATTTCTTGAGTCTCTTATATTAACAAGAAATGTCTGGAGTAGATAACATTGTACTAGTCAGATTTCAGAAATACTGCCACAAAGCGGAACACCAATGTTAGACATTTTTAAAGAGAAACTTTTACAAAAACTTTGACCTTTGAATGGTTTCACACTTCATTAGTATTTAACTGCTGTTGTTCGAAACAATATAAAACAATCAATATTTAACAACTGTAATGTGACAGTCTACAGTTAAATCCATTATTCTCTTGGTTTTAAGCACCATTTTAATTGATTTATAAGAATACGTAAAAGCTTTGTGTACTCTGGGGAGTCTTTTGCAAAAGAACCTCCTCCATGGCAAGGAGTACCCTGGCTCCAGCAGGACTTCACATGCTGCTGGCAATCTGAACACTGCTACTTCTAAACCTGCATAGGTTTTCCCTATGCAAAGCCAGGTGACCTACCTACACCTAGACACCCAATACAGTCAGCAAAGGTGGAACTCAATCAGGTTAGCACTTCACTGCTAGATGCGATATGGTACGGACAACTGAGACTTGAAGATGGCTGCTGGAATTTAAAAAGCATGAATACACTGTAGTGTAGCAGCATGCTGAATTACACCTCCTGGTGCATGCATGGAAGGTGGGCAAGAAGGAATGAGTGAACATACAGCTAAATTTTAACTATGAACTTCCTAAGTATAAATAGAGCATTTTGGTCCTGTAAATTAAATACAAATGTGGAAGGTCAGAAATTGTGTACACAAATGGCAGCATTAGCAAGCACCATAACAGCATGCCACCCCTGTTTCCTAGGTGATTCACCCTTAATACTTAGCTACAGGATATAGACACTGCAGCATCCGAAAAAAAAAAAAAGAAAATCTGCTCTTTCTCCTTAAAAATAAAGAACTATCTGCATCTTAAGCTTCTTTATTGCCAATAATTATTTAGTGTTAAATTTGTAGTATACCTGTTCATCATGAAGTCACATACAGGCATTGCAAGACATACGAATATAGGTGAGGTATTAAATTATATAGGATTTTGGAAGTCTCTAGACAAAAGCAAATACGCAAGTATTTCTCTCTTTCACCATTAGGTAATGGCGATGCAAAACTGAGGATTTTAGTGGTGGAAAAGTATCTAAAACTGAAGTTAGGGCATATGGAGACAGAGAAATCACACTGGTTTTGCAATATCTCATTTCTCATACTTTATTTATGCAGAATATGTCACTCACTTTGAAGTTGCGTAGTCTGGTGGACAGTAAATAAGTCATGTTGTGAATATGCATGAAACTGTGAATAACATTTTCTGTGTCCTAGTTCCTAGGCTTCTGCGTGAAATGATACCCAGAATAAACCCAGAATAAACCATTTCTATATCTTCTGTGACGGCATCCACAAATCAGTTGTGTTCTACCATCTAGTTACGATCCTATTAACTCATACACTAGCCACCCTATGCCTACGTAAGCATCAACAGATGGTAGAAGAGAACTATAAAAAGGTAATATTTTTTAAACATAAATTTAGCAGCACTTTTAAAAAGCCAAAAGAACTCCACACACTAATAAGAGTGAGAAAATGAGCTTGGTACATGCAATCACAGAATCCCAGAACAGCTGAGGTTAGAAGTCAATTCTGAAGGCCATCTGGTCCAACGACCCTGCTCAAGCAGAGACACCTCGAGCTTTTTGCCCAAGACTATGTCCAGACAGCAACACTGACAAATTAGGCAGATCAAAAAAACAAAACAAAACAAAAAAAAAAAACACAGGCACATATACTGGCGATACTGTCTTAAGACTTCTTATTCTTCAAGCCTCACGTTCATTGCCTCATTGATGATATGTGGGCCATGATCACTTGAATCCATTCTGTGTTAGGGCTTTCTAAAGAGACATATAGATCTCGCAGTGGTGGGGAAACAGCCTGGAAAAGGCTGCCTTCCAGCACCACAGGAATGTTTAGTAAGGCAACTGGTATTGCCAGTACCAGCATGCTTCTGAAAGTGGAGAGCACGTAGGCATGACATGGTTTTGCCTGGAATAATTTTTTTTCATAGAGGCTCATATGATGCTGTGGTTTAGATTTTTGATGAAAATAGAGGTGCTAGCACACAGATGCTGCAGAGCAGTGCTCACACAGAGCCAAGGCCTTTCCAGCTCCTCATGCTGCCCTGCCAGCAAGCAGCCTGCGGGTGCTCCAGGAGGACCTGGGGGAGTACACAGCCAGGACAGCTGGCCCAAGCTGGCCACAGGGATGTCCCACACCATGTGGCGTCATGCTCAGCAATAACAGCTGGGGTAAAGGAGGAGGAAGGGGGAGATGTTCAGAGTGATGGCATTTGTCCTCCCAGGAAGCTGTTCACGTGCTGAGCCCTGGTTTCATGGAAGTGGCTGAACACCTGCCTGCTGTGAGAAGTAGCAAATTGGTTTGGTTTTGCTTGTGTACGGCTTTTGCTTTGCCTGGTGAACTGTCCTTATCTCAGCCCATCAGTTCTCGCACTTTCACCTCTCTGATTCTCTCCCCCATCCCACCCGGGGAAAGTGAGCAAGCAGCTGTGTGGGGCTGAGCTGCCCACTGGGGCTTAACCACAACAAAGCCAACAACAACAGCAGGTCTTTTTAAAGACACCAGAAATGCACAGGCCAATACTACCTTCTTTCTAAGGAAAGAAAGTTTAGCCTCAGCTGTACACCATCTCCTGCTCTTCACCAAGAACATAAGGCAGCGTCTAGTGGTGGAGCTGTGAGAAAAATGATTATAAACACGACCTCCTGACCATTTCCAGTCACCAGGTACCACACAAGAATGTGTCTGTGCATCAGTTCTGCCATCAGCCACCCCGACTTAGTATTTGTATGGTTCCAGCATCAGTACAACCAGCATCCTTTGCTAAGACAACCCAGCAGTGCACAACTCTCACAGCTGCTGACCTATTTTAGTCAGCAAAAAGTGGGGGAACAAGAAGTCGTTGCTGCTGTGCAGTTTCCATCTCAGCTTCAAGCTCATCTTACCAGAGCACAGCCAGTCTGAGGGATAATGGTACTTTAAATTACTGAGGAAATTGAAGAAAGAATTACTGTGCTTAATGCAAAACAGCATGTAATTTGCTCTTGTAAGAGACACTGTCCTTATCTTTTGGAGTAGCTGATAAGTTTCTACTTCTTTTTTTGCCATATAACATTGCTTTGTGAAGTTGGTATTTTTCCAGTTCACTCTTCCCTTAACATATGAAGTTGCTAATGTCAAAGAGAGAAAAATGAACATTTAGAATTGAAAATTAGTATTTCCTTCTGTTGTGTGATTATCAGTGGAAAAAAAAAAAAAAGAAAAAAGAAAAAAAAAAAGGAAAAAAAATAACATTTTAGAAGATAATATGCCATGAATATTTTATCAAACATTTTACAATCATCTTTAAATTAGAAACTGGAAAAATAAATCAAATCAAAAGAATTAAAGGTTCCAATTTTGCTGTTCTGACACAAGAAAAAAATCCTATTTAAAACCAGAGAAATCTTACCTCTAAAATACTGCAGGAACAGATGCACTACTCATAAAAGCCAACAGAGCTAGTCATGTCTCAAAATGAACTTGGCAATGTTTCTATGTCACTGATTTTTGTGTAAGAGTAATATCACCTTCTTCCTCTACTTTTGTCTTTCTTGTGAATTTGAGCTGTAAGGCTGCCTGGGTAAAGTCAAGACTATTTGTATGCAGAGTATACATCATCAATCTGGTTCAATCTATCAAGACCAGAGGTTTGACACTCCCTAGGCACTACTGCTGAGGAGATCTGTCTTCATTTTGACATGCAAAATTAAGTGAAAATTATCCTTGGGCATTTTGATAGTGGAAAAGTCTAAAACCTTTCACATTCCTCATTTACATGAGCCTTATAGCCTCTTGCAAACTGCACAAAAAAAAAAAGCACTAAAACTGAAGTTATTACAGCACTGGGCATCACTGGGCAGTCAAGGAGATAACTGATTCAAGCTCTGTTTAAACACTTTGGATGACACTATATGATTATCTCTTCCTTGAGAACTCTGCTATGTAATAGATTGTGATGATTCAGATATCCTTTGTAAAGATGGTTGGGAACGCAAAAGATCAGCATGTTAAACAATTGAGAAAGTGTTTTTATAGTTTAGCGCATGCAAATAGTAAACACAAATGGTAACTCTGCCTGTATGCTATAGAGTAACTTCAGAGATGCAGAGTATTTCACATTAGCTGTTGGACAGCTAATGTCAATTGGCCAAAAAAACTTTTGGCAGGACTTCAGTAGTTTCAGGTTGACTTGAGAAATGTTTTCTCCATGCCTAGATAGCTATTCTGTTCAAAATCAGAACAAGTGACTCTGTAACTTCCCTCTGGGTACCTTTCCCACCAAAAAGATTAAAACATCGGTTTCTGACATCGCACAGCCTTACCTTTCTCGGACAAAAGTTATGCTGGCCCTATTAACATGCAACGGAAGTGGAGAAGGAACTCACAACACAGATCATACAATTCACAGGAGAAATCTGAGTGAACAGTATATACTTAGGTAGGCCACTCTCAGCTTTTACATAAAAAATTCCTCTGCTATCTCAGAACTTTCTCCAGCACCATGCACGTTAGCAGATTTTCTGTAATCTCAAACAGATGTACAGGCTAAGAAATCATCCTTCTCCTGATCTGATGAGTTTGTTTCATCAGACTTGTTTCATACAAATTCCAGGTATGTTGTGCTTTTAGCAAATGTTGTGGAAAATATCTTGCTCTGGAGGTCAATAACAAGTTAGTTTGCTAACCCCATTTCTGTCAGGATATTATTAAGAACATTGTCAGCAGCTAGTATGTGTTCATTACAAGGTAAGGTAAGAAGCGAAGAAGATAGCACAATAAATGCAGAATGTGTGAATCTTTCCGTATGTTCAAATCACAAAAACAACAGCCTTGGTTTGCCCTGCTATGGCATCACTGAAACTTCTTTTAGGTGATTCCTGCTTTAGAAAGTGCCAGAAAGAGCTACAGAAACTACATGCACAAGAGAAAAACATTTTTTGCACAGCAAAAATACAAAGGAAAATTATTTGTGACTTGTAAACCTAATTATATAACATTTCTTAATTTAATAAACCATTAAAATCAATTTATCTATAGCTCTTGAAAAGGGATATGATCAATCCTGCTTACTCAGGCAAAGGTACTCATTACTGAGCTAACTGCTACTAAGAAGCAGTAAATCCTCCCTTCTTTTGTATGTAAGCACAAGTTATAATCTATATATTTCTATTGCACAGTAACGAGTTGTTTGAATCATTTCATGGTAGCCTGCTGCACGTAATAAAAGGTTTTACTGCATCAGATTTCCCAAAGGATAATGCAAGTACCAATTATTCACAGCAGAATGATCATTTTCCTTTAGATTTGTCAAGTCTTTCCTACATAGAAAATGGTCAGAGTTTTCAGACAGGCTTTGCTACTTTGATGAGATTTTAGACAAATGCAGCAGTGCGGCACGCAGGGTTGCTGGATTTTAGCCCAGGTGGTATGTGTAAAACCTTTCAGGAACCGAGCCGGCAAGTGAAACCTCTACTGGTGACTGGACATCCTGCTCTCATGCTTAACCTTCAGTTCTACATGCCTCATTACCTCAGGGAAATACTTTGATCAACAGAGGCAACAAGAACTGCTGATATTAAGGAAGCTGGCAAAGCTGCAAAATTTGTGATTAGCATTATAAAAATTCCACCACAGTGACAGAGATCCCTCTGAGCAGTCCCTCTGAGCAGTAGTTGTCTAAACCCAGATCTTCAAAAGTTTGAATTTTGTTCCTCAAAAGACCTATGACTTGTGCTGATGTCATTTTGGGAGCTAAGATTTGGGTTCTCCAAGTCAAACAGGTTTTGCTATAGCAAGTGTAACTGTGCTTATATTCTGCTGAAATCTGTGCTTCCAATTTTGTGCCATAATGGTCATCATATGTCCTTTTTCTATACCTCTAATGGTGTTTATGGACTACAGCCCTGTTCTTAGGACTACTGAAAACTCTGTAATCTAAGACTAGTTTCCACTAATCAGAGGAAGCAAATGTGTTTATAATACAGGTATGGTAAGTCTTGGTTTTGTACACCCTACCAGACTGGATGATCCATGAAGAGATAAAGGGTAACTTTTTCCTTGTGTTGGTCATTACTAAACTAACTTTTAATTGCTTTCTGCTACAAAGAAATTGGCTAGTCTCACTGACTTGAATATAAGGTATTTCCTGAGAGGTAAGCAGCTGTTGCATGAAAGTAATGCCAAAAAATCTAATTTCTTGTCTTCAGCCTCATTAAACTGACTTCCACACTAGGCCAATTTCAGTAGCAATGCTAGTGGCATAGGTTTCCTAAATTAGCTCAGCTCAAATTAAATATTTAGAGAAGAAAAGCTTTTAAGGCAGCAGGGCATCATTAGGCCACAACTGGCATGCAGAGGTACTGAAGTGTCATCTCAAAATGCATGCAGAAAAAGCAATCTGCTGGCTGCAAGGGGGATAATCACCAGGCACCATAGGTTAATATAAAGATTCAGGAACACAGTGCAACATCTTGTATTGATTTATAAATTATGAATATATATCTTTTAAAAAAATCAAAGGGATGCCAGAATTCTAAATTAAGCAAATTTAAAGGAAGAGAAGACAAAAGCTTTTTTAAATAATACTTTTTTAAAGCTGCACTCTCCAACAGTGATGTCTGCTGAAAATACTGGGAGATAAGACAGGTCCCTCAAATCACTGAAGAATGAACTTGTGTTTTTCTCAAAAGAGCAATAACTATTTGAAGAAATGGTTAACTCATATGAACTACGGTCACTAAGTCATGTAAATTCACGTATTCAGGCAAAGCAGTCGATGTATGCTTTACTGTGAAACTCTCTGTGCCACTGATTTCACATACAGAAAATGCTTCGGTGTTAGACCTAGATTAGAATTCCACAGAGAGGAAACAATGTTCATCATTTAGAGGTTTGTACCTTTAACAACCATTGCTGCACAGACATTGGCATAGATTGTTCATTGCAACATTTTAGAAGTAAAATTTCTCTTCATTCAAAATTTGTTTTACTTTTCATTACAATTACATCCTTAAAATTTTCTCAGAAAAGAAATATACTACCAAAAAATCAGTAGAAAGGTTTGAAACCACAGCCCACATTAAAACCTAATTGTTTTTTTGTTCGTTTGTTTTCTGGTTTTGTTTGTTCTACTTTGTTTTGCAAGCACTCCCAATTGCAGCTTAAAAGCAGAAAATTTCAAAGTGTGCTATCAGCCACTTACCACCCTGATGTGGATTTCTGCCCACTGTTTGGACTTTGAGGGGGCATTCTCTGAGGTGTCATACCTCAGCCTTAGACAGTCTAGCTCTCACTTCCCACACAACTTTCATTTATTACTAGCTTATCCAATTTATTATCAGTTCTGCCACCGCTGTTTTAGTTTTATTTAGGAAGATATCAGATGAGCCACAAGTCACAAGAGAGATATTACACAATGCCATGAACAAAAATAACAAGATGCAAGGAGAAAGAAAACAAGGAAAAACGGCTCAACCTCTTTGTGGATAACTTTTGAAGCATCTTGGTACAGCCCCAGCCCTGATACAAAATGGATCCTGACATGGTTTTTGTACACTAACTTCCCCACTGTTGAAAGTAATTGCTGTCCAACCTCTTCATATTCCAATTAGCAGGCACAGAATACTTTTAAAAAGTGTCCGAGTAAAATGGAAGATGCAAGATATAAGGTAGTATAAGAGCATTTGACATGCAGTCCTGTTCATGCCTAAAAAAAATCAGCCATAGGCAGATCCCTGTTCTGGCCAGACTGTACCACCAACCTAGAGTAAAATAATAATCCATCATCCAGTGACTGCTGAACTCCATTATTCCTTTAGTTTCTCCCGCAGCTTGGTTATTATCCAAGTGCTCTTCTCAGCCATTGCACATCTTTCCATGTCCCTTCTTCAAATCCCAACATCTTCACTTCTCTGTACTTCAGATGCTTCTCCCCCAGCCCTTTCACAGGTTTCCATCCCTTAAGTATCTATATAAAAAGAACTATCTGACAGCAATCAGAAATCTACTGAAATGTTTTACCAGCTACACCTTTCATAAACGATCTGTGTGTGGCAGAAGTAACATTAAAGAAAAATTACAAACACTGAAGCTCAACAGGAAACAAATTCAGGTTCCTGGACATAAAAGATGTTACCTACTAGTCTGATGAAATGTGAGGAAAAGGATGCCCTGAAAGCCTCAGATCATTTGGCTGCACAGCTTGATCATATTTAGACATGATTTGCGTCACAAGTTGCATCACAGTTGCAAACACATAAGAGATAGTGCTTTTTACCAAATCAGAGCACAAAAGTGAGAGAGCTTTCAGAGAAAAGGAAGAATAAACTAATATCCAAACACATGGTAGAAACCATGTGTTTGGATATTAGTTCAGACATATTATGTCTGAAACTCTTATATGTCCAAGAGGCAACAAAAACATATTGTAATCAGCAACGTTAACTAACAATATAACTCTATTTAACTAACTATAGTTGTTTTGCCTTAAACTTATAATGTGCACATAGAGGAAATTCAGGCAAGCTACTGTAGCATGACAATGAAAAATCTGAATACTTATTTCTAGTCTCAGGCAGTCACCTGTGCTGCATTGCTTTTCACGTATCATTCCACCTGCCTGTACCCATTTGTCTTCAAAAGGGAAATAATACTACTCTCCTTTGCAAAGCATAAATATATATAGTGCATTTCTTTAATCCAAGGATTCCTATTTACACATCGAGATTAAAAGTATTCTATGTATATTCAGAATTCTTCCTAACTTAACTACTTAATGAGGAAAAAAAAGTTTCCAGTGGAATCTTTCCTTTTTACACTAGAATTAGTCACTTCCTCTCTTTTTCACAAAGGCATCATTGCATTATGGACAGCTCCTCAAAATAAATCTATGTTGATTAAACTCTAAATCACATAATTAAAGTGTGCAGTCTGTAACTGATGTTGTCATTTTAGCCAATTACTATCTACTGGGGTATCTCTTAAATGTTCTTTGATATTGAAGGTGATAATACTGAAGACCTCTTTTCTCAGAGGTTTCTACCATTATATTAGATAATGCTATTTTTAGAAACACATTGCACTATGCTATTGTCCGCTGCAGATATTAGAGGCATTTTAAATGTTACTATGTTTGTCTGAAGATATTTCAGGATGAACCATGTCCCAGTTTCATTTTGCAAGATGCTGTATTTGTACTTGAGCTAATGTTTCCCTTGAAAAAATTATAAAATGTATCTCTGAAGGCAGTTAAGCTTCACCTACATCAGCTATATGAGCAGTGGTAGAGCTATGACTCAGTGCATACTATCTTTGAGCTGTGTTTCATAACCAGGACACAGCTCTCTGCTCATTACAGATGGTGTTGTGTTTTTTTCTTTTTTTTTTTTTTCTCTTGGACATGACACTGATTTATTGCAAGTTCATCACGCTGCTAACATATAACGCTACTAAACTGAAAGGTTTTTTAGAACTTTAAGGCCTACGTAAAGACTTTTCAGAGATCAGCTGCAGAACAAAATTTAAACCAGCAACAGTTGCTTAAATTTTATCCTGTAGCATCTGTAATAAGACAACTAGAGAGCATCTGAAGACTTTGTGCATGAAAAGACTTCTCCCTGGATTCAGCTTTTTCAGAGCAGAGGTGTTTGTATGCCAGTTTCATTTCAGTGTTTAATTTCATATCCTGTTTTACCCTGTAAAAAAAAAAAAGTGATTGATTTCAAGCTTACTGTTAGAGACCACACACTTGTACCATGAAACCATTATTCAGGGTCAATAATCTTTTTTTTAGTAAAGGACCCAGAATGATTGAAATACATTAGCTGGGGTCATGATCCGGTGCTACCACCCACATGACATTTTAAACAAAGACTTCCCATACTTGGATTAATATCCGCATTGCCCTTGACGTAGCATAGATGTCATGATCTAAAAGTCCACGGGATTAGAGATTTCCAGGTCACTGTAACTAATAACTGAGCTGCCAGATATCATTAAGCTTTTCCCACATGGAAGCCTGTTGTGGTTTTACTCAGCTGTGCAGCCAAGTTCCACAACCACTCTCTTGCTCCAACTCCTCAAAGGGAAAGAGGGAGAAAATACAATGAAAAGGGCTCAAGGGTTGAGATAGGGACAGGGTGATCACTCATCAATTATCATCACTGGCAAAACAGACTCAACATAAGGGAAATTAATGTAATTTATTACTTCTTACTAACAAGGTCAAGCAGTGAGAAACTAAAAGCAAACTAAAAATACCTTCACCCATCCACCCTATTCTATGTCCCTCCCCTGAGGAGTGCAGGGCAATGGGGAATGGGGGTTGTGGTCAGTCTATAGCACTTCATCTCTGCCGCTCCTTCACGGTCACTCTCTCCCATGGGATGCCGTCCTTCCCAAACTGAGCCTTCAGGGGCTGCGCACAGGCAGCAGCTCTTCAAGCACTGCTCCCACACAGCTCCGTACCATGGGGTCCATCCATCCCCCAGGAGCATACTGCTCCAGCACGGGTCCCCCACGGCTGGGTGGCAGCTCCCCCCAGACCCCTGCTCCTGCGTGGGCTCCTCTCCACGGGCTGCAGCTCCAGCCCGGGGCCTGCTCCTACGGGGGCTCTCCAAGGGCCACAGCCTCCTCCAGGCCACATCCACCTGCTCCACCGGGGGCTCCTCCACGGGCTGCACTGTGGAGATCTGCTCCATGTAGGACCCATGGGCTGCAGGGGGACAGCCTGCTCCACCGGGGACCTCTCCACAGCCTGCAGGAGAACTGCTGCCGCATGCCTGGAGCACCTCCTGTCGTCCTGCTGCACTGACCTTGGGGGCTGCAGGGCTGGTTCTCACTCCTCTCTCCCAGCTGCTGTTGAGAAGCAGGTTATTTTTCCATTCCTTCAATCTGCTCTCCCAGAGGCCCAACCAGCATCTCTCACAGGCTTGACTCTGGCCAGCAGTAGATCCCTTTTGGAGCTGCCTGGAGCTGGCTCTGGTCTGACATGGGGCAGCTGCTGAGCTCTGCTCACAGAGGCCACCCCTGCAACCCCTCCACTACTAACAGCTTGCCACATAAACACAATACAAAGCCTAAAGAGAGAGAGACACAGGCAGACAGAGACAGAAAGAGAAAAGCAGGAAGTTATCTTGAAGGTGCACAAGGTACAAAGCCAACCAAGGAGCTGAAGAGGATCAGGAAGTTACACGTGTCAGAATGAAACAAAGCATACATTCCTTTGTACAAGATTTACTGCTATTTCCTCCCTTTCCCCTTTCTTCTCCACTATGGATTATAATTGCACTTCAGGCTCACTCTTGAAGAAAACTAGCAGTTCTGAAAAGCTCCCTGTAACAGTCTCTCTTTTCAGATGATATAAAACTTTGGTAAGTATTGTCTTTTGTGGTTCTGTACACAATGTCTCAAGCTAGACTCAAGGACAGTTTTACAATACTTCTGAAAACTGTAATGTCATTTTACAAAGCTCAAACTGACAGTAAAGTTGCCAATAGTGTTTCAAAGGTTATAATTTCCAGGTTAAAATTTTACTTTTTCTGGCTTCTCAAATGAAAGAAAACTATTGAAAAACACATAAAACAGAGTAACTGCAAAGACAATAAAACAATATTCACAGGTGCAGGGAAAAGAAAAAAAAAAAAAAAAAAAAAAAAGGAAAGCACCCAGTATCAAACTAATGAATGATGAAGTTGAAATTTTGTAAACAGAACTGAAGAGAAATTGCTAGAAGCAAGAATAAAACCAGCTGAACACTTGAGTACAAGGAATGGCAATGCAAGCAGAGATTTTTCATTTACACACATCTAAAACGGAAAAAGATACTGAAAACAGCATTGTATGCTTTGAGCTGCCTGGCTCATACTCACCAGCATGAGAAATGTCATGACAGATGGTTTGCACACAAGGGAGGAGGGAACCATGGGGAGTTAAATATGAAAGCCAGCAACAGGTGGTTTTCAGGTAAGAAGGGAATACAAGCAAAGCTTCTAATAGATAAAGAGAATGTGCACAATTATCCTTACCCTGTGGTCTACAGTTGAGCTAACCTGGACAGGAGGGAGAAGTTCTAGTACTTTTATTTGAAAAACACTGGAACAATTTCTTCTTGGGATGGATTTTTTCTCTCACTGCAAACTATCTGTATTGCACGTGAAGTTCAATATAAAGTTCAAAGTTCAAAAGCTGAATACAGAGCTTTGCAACAGGCATCAAAATGTCTCAAGTACAGGATTATTTTGAATTTGGCTTGCTCAAACAAAGCACTAGGTCTAACCTGACTGCCTGTATTCCCTGAGCTTTGCAGCACCAAGGACCCAGTCCTTTGCAGCACCCAGTCACACCTGCTGTCTAAAAGATGTGTTGCTTACTCATCCTTTCAGAAGGATCTTTGTGACTAATACTGGTGACTTCTGCAGAGTTGAGTCCTCCACATGCTCCAGACTCCAGTTTCCATTTTGTGACTAAATTTCCCAGAGAGACACAAGCTGAATTAAAATAACTATGTTAAATAGGAATGAAGTAAGAAAAGGATGTATTGCCACAAGTGCAACAAAGTAGTTTTGTAAAAAGAGTAGCAACCATTTGTTTCTTAACTTGGACCTAAAAGGAGTAAACACTGCTACAAAATGCTTTATCCATGGCTTTAATTTTTCTCTCTTTGATTCCCTCTCTATGATAATCACTTAAATAAAGTTTCAAGTAATTATTTTTTCTGTCTCACATAGACCCAAAACATTTTTTAATTATTATTATTTTTTTTGTCTGAGCAGTAGCTAAAACTACTGAACAAGGATTACTTTGCAAGCAGATATTCATTATTTTGAGTGGACCCAACATTTGTTCTTGCTTTAAATTAGTCTCTCTGTGTACTGGCTGGCTATGTAAGAGTAAGAAAACATGTGTGTGATTATAACAGTCTCTTTTTCTGCAGTAATAATGGTAGCAGCTGTGTGAAGAGAAATTAGCACACTGTTTCGTGTAATTGCAGAAGTATTAAATTCAAATATAACAATAGGTAAGATTTCTCCTGTGAATATGAAATGAAATTTATAGCAACATTTGAAATCTGAAACAGTACAGTTTTTTTGTTTGGTTGTTTTGTTTGTTTGTTTTTTGTTTTTTAATCATCCATTTAGCCCTTCTGCACTAGCCAAAATGCTTGCTATATATATTTTTAGGTTTGAAGAGGTCTTTGTGGCAACAACAACAACAAATGTCTAAAATTCTGCAAAATCTTGATCTAGAAAAGCATTTCAACATCTGCAGTCTCACCTTCATCTAAGCATGTGTCAATGATCTTAGCAACACATTCTACCTGGTTTTGTTTCACAGACCTCCTACAAAATAAGTAATTCTGTTCATAATTGTTATTCTTACATGCAATGGATAGGAAGACTTTAGGTAAGAGAAATAGCTACATTTCCTCCCAAATGAACAGCGCTGAACACAACTTGTAAGTAAAACTGAAAAAACATCAACTCAAAGTCACTACCCTAAAAAACCTTCCCTACATCATTCTCCATGACGAGAACACAGAGCTCCAAGGGTGCTATCCAACAGGCCCATTAGAAATGGCACTTTTTTCTTTCCAATCAAAGACTGAGATAACCTGTCACACGGACTACTTTATTGTGGGGACAAACCCCTCACAATAGCCTAGATATGTCCAGATTGGTAACAGCAGAAGCTTGAAAATAAGCTGCTGTCTCACCCTGTATCAACAGCAATGCTCTGGCGGTGTAATGATCAGTTTTGTTTTACCAGTTCCCTGAGTTGTTCTAAGCAGGACAGCAGAAAGAATACCTTGAAGCAGACTAAGAACATCATTACTTTCATCTTTCATCTCTGCCTACCCAGATCACCTTGACACTAGATGGTCACTTAAAGTTCGAACTCCATTAACCTCACTACCTTTGTTATTTAACGACCTTCAGACAGGTCATTTAATGACCTTAACAGTTCATGTGAAAACATATTAACATATCCTGTGTTAAAGTAAGTTACCTTATTCAGTTTGTTATATACATGTATTCACCTGTTGCCTCTTCAAATCCCAAATCATCCTTTAAACACGTGTCTCCTGACATAATTTCTTCAAATGCATAAGCATCAGCTCAACTTACAGGACCAAATTTCCATGCTTTTTCTGTGTATAGTTTATATTACTTCAGGTTGGATTTGCAGCAATGTAAGAATTAGAGCAATTGTGTTATCTTAAAGTAGGAAATCAAAGACTCAACTCAAACTTGTTCTTACCATGACCTGCAAAAGACAAATAACTTTACAATCACATTCTATGCAGAAAGGTCTGTCCACAGAGACCCACCCTGATAGCTGATGACAAACAAAAAACAAGACAAGCAAATCTTCTTTTTTATTATTTTTTAATAGTCTAGACTGTTACTTTTAGTCTTAAAGCCTCTTTTCTTTATACAAATAGAGTTTTCCTTCAGGAAACTATGAGTTCATGTTCTCACTTAAAAAATCTTTTCAAGAGGCTAACAGTAACACTGGATTCTCAGCCTTGAAGAGGCTTTATATTCTGCTTTGTTTTCTGGAAAAAGTGAGTGTTTTTTTCATAGCCTCTCTAACAGCACTGAACAAAGCACTTTAATCAATTGTGGAGTGCTTTCAAGCTGAGATGTCTATCTGAGAGGAAAATCCTGAGACAGTGATTGAACAGTTTCGCTATTTCTCAGCGTTACTACTGTGATTCATTATTTGCAAGCCTCGGAATGACTTCCATAAGTTCCAGTTTTACAGAATACAGCTCATCAGTTTCTCAACAAGACCTGCAGGTCAGCTCTGTGTACCACATTGTATATCTCTGTAAGGATATGTAATTCCAACATTATCAATTCTGACATGACTTTACTAACTTTTAAAATGAGGTTGTTACATAGTTGCTGATAAACAATCTGTGGTTTATATTCACTTAGTGGCTTTCCCACAAGCCTTCAGTGAGGTAGAAGTTGAAATAAGTATTTGAGTTAAAACATGTGCAAATTCCTCCAGAGTTATAAAATGTGGCATTGCCAAGCAGCTATAAACTGTAAAAAAAATAAAAATAAAATAAAGAACACTATTTTAAATACAGGCTATTTGCATTATCATGCCTGTTCTTCTCTTACTCTTGCTGAAGTTCAAAATTAGCTTTAAGATTAAATTACTGTTTTGTAAGATTATCAATGGTACATGTCCCAGACCTCCTTTATAACTTTGGATGGATCATATGTGTCAAACATGATGTAGGACAACGATGTTATCTGAAGAAACATATACAATCCTAACAAGCCATAACAGCTCATGCTCTGGAACTCTGTGCACAGTGAAAAAGGAATGGGGCCAACCAATGTCAAAAAAATATCTCAGACCTGAGTATATGATGCATCCCCCTAGAAGTGCAGCACCCCACAAATGATTAACTAAAGAGGGCAGCTAGCCATCAGGAGTCTCTGAAGCAAATACCATCCAAAGACAGAAGCTTCAGATGTTCAAATTCTGTATGAAGCAGGCAGAGACAACCAGAAGACAGTTAGCTTTATTTCAACAACAATTTTTCCTTAATTTTTAGGTAAGTCATAATTACACAATTAGACAATTTTACTTGAATGTTTCAGAAATGATAATGTGATTTACTCTGGCTTGCAGAGAAGCTGGTACTGGCAGCTCTCATGCAGCACCACAGGTCCCTTCTTTTCCCTGAGGAAAGGCTGCCAGGCCTGGGCTCATGACCTAAAATTCACTCCAAACACTCCAGTGAACCCTGCTTCTCTCCAAGTTCCTCCCAAGCCCATCCTTGAATTTCCCAGGTGTTTCACGCAGCACACACTTGAACTGGCATAGTCCAGGGTGCATCACCAGCCTGCCGCTGCCTCCCCACCACCAGACAGAGATACCAGGTGTGGGCTCAGGGAAGGCAGTCCCCAGAGACATGCTACCCCCCCCAGATAAAGAAAATCAGGTTTTCACACCAGTCTCCCCCCAGAAGCAGCTGTCACCAGTTCATTATAAAAGAGAAGAGCTTTTTTTCACATTAATCTCCTTCTAATTTGAAAGCCAGAGACAAGTATTTGCATTCAGCTAGAGGAACCTGTACTTTGACATTCAACCACTGTGCTTTTCACTGCTGTCAGTGAAACTTGGTGATTACACCTTTGAAAGGACAAGTTAACTACCTGTTACTTGCTTGCTGTACCTTAACATCCGAGGATGTTCTCCCATCTACTAGAAACATAGACATACAATAACAGTACAAAGAAAAATGGTTTATGTAAGATGTTTTTTGCTCAGAAAACAGCTTCATATTGAGCAAGCAGACCTAAGAACCTATAAAAATTATTAAAGTGCTGTTGCCTGGATACAATTTTTTCTATTTCATTCCCAAATGACTCTAAAAAATCCAGGTTAACTTTATTCTTACTGTTCAACTGAAAAGTAAAAATTCCTTAAACTTCAAAGAACTACTCAGGCAACTATTATAAACTGAAGTTATTTATTCTCTTTTTGGAAATAAAGAAATACACTAACATTTATAATTTTATTAATATTTACAACTTCAAGAGGGCAGCAACAGAAGTGCCATGTTGGGTGATTCACAACCCTTTTCCCTAGGCTTAACTAAACACTCACAAAATCACCTCCTTCATTTCTGCCATGAAGTGTGCACCAAGTTCACAGGATGATTAAGAGCAAAGAATGGGTAAAAAAAAAAAAAAAAAAAAAAAAAAAGCGGGAGACGGGGTGAAGAGAAAGAGAGAAGAAAAGAAAGCAGAGTGTGAGAAGGAGAAAAGAGAAATCTGGATGGAAGACCCCACAAAATGTGTCCCTTCCACCAGTAGTCCTTTCTTGCACAGCAGTCTACTTAACGTTCTTACATGTGATTCATGGAATAAGCATAGTGCTTACAATTTATTTCCTGAATTGCAGCTTTGTGCTTATTTGTTGCATAACTTGAAAAAAGCCGATCTTTTAATGAAATCATAATTATTTTTATTATATAGAGTCACGTTTTATCTAGCTCCCTGCAGCATATGCTGTCCAGTCGCATACTGAAAGACCTTGTACTGTGCCCCCAGGAGTGAAGGTTGTCATGACAACTATTACTTCAAAAGTCCTGACTTTTTATGACTAACATTTTATGTTTAAAAATAGTATTACAACAAGACATGAAAGACAAAAAACACTTCTCTGGGCATGGTGCTATGCAAGCACAGTAAAAATGCCCCTTTCTCTACACCATTTAAGATCACGCTATATGAAAGCAAAGCAACTTTGGATTGCTTTTCCATGCATTTAGCAAAAGTGCTCTTTAATGTCTCTAAAAAGACACTGTTTCTAAAAGCACAATGGAACTGAGGATAAAGTCCATCTTTAATAAAATGCATTAAATAAATTGTCACAATTCAAATAGTTTAGTTATTCTTGTATGATCTCATTGTACTAACAATTCGTTACATGTGCAAGTATTGTGATATTTTTATGCCATGAGGAGACTTCTTTTATCTCCACAAAATTTTCGAAGTCTTGCTCAATTAAGAGCCACAAAATCACATTACTGAAGTAAAATACAGGGAAGAAAAAGAAAATACATGATATCTGGAAGGAAAGTCAGGCTTCACAGGGAGAGTACAGAGATGCAGTTTGCATCTGCAAGTAGAAAACATGAAAAGCCAAAGCTCAACTTGAGTTGACACTGGCCTTGTGTGGTGTTAAACAACAAAACAAGCTTTCTTCAAATATGTCAAATACATCAACAGCAAGAGGATGTCTAAGGAAAACACTGGACTAATACATATGATGCAGGTGGTAACACAAGCAAAGAGGAGGAAAATGAGGCATTTAATACTTTTTTGCTCCCATTTTTAATCTTAGTGACAGATTTTGAGCTGCCCTGTGTTGTAAGACCATGACTCGGGGAGCCGTGACTTTCCATCTATGGTCACCAAAATTGTAAGGGAACAGTTGAACGTTTCTAAGTCAACACACAGGATTCATGGATTCATGAATCCATGACAGGATTCACCCGAGTACTGAAGGCGTTAACGGATATTATAGCTTTAACACTCACAACCAATTTACCAAAGGTCATGGCAGTCTGGAGAGGTCCTTGCTGACTGGAAGCTAGCCAGTGTTACATCCTACACCTACAATAAGGGCATGAGAGAAGATGCAGGAACTGCAACTACAAACCTGTTGGTCTAACCTCACTGACTGGACAAGTTATGGAAAATATTCTGGAGGATACTGAAAGGCATTTAAAGAACAAAGGCTATTATCAGGCATAGACAACATGGATTCAGTGAGGGAAAGTCAATTAGTAATTTGATCTTCTATGATAAGGCCACCCCCTTTGTAGATGAAGGTAATGCAGTAGATGGAACCTCTCTGGATTTTAGTAAGACCTGTGAGGGACTTGCTGTCCCTCACAACACCCTTCTGGTCAAATAGTCCTCCTCTGAGAGGAACAAGTTCACACTACACCAGCCGATCAGCTAGCTGAATGGTAGGGCTCTAGCGAATAGAGCTACATCTGGCAGCTAGTGGGGTTCTCAGGGCCCTACTGTAGTGCCAGTTCTGTTCAACATTTTATCTGGATGCAGGAGTTGAATGCATTCTTGGCAAGTTTGCTGATGTACTAAGCTGGGAGGTGTGGCTAACTCTCTGGAGAGATGAGAGGCATTGCAGAGGGATCCAGGTAGACTGGTGCATTGGACAATCAACTTCTCCCGCTATATTTAGTGTTGATGCAGCCTCGTCTTGGACGTTGTGTGCAAGCATTCACAGTGTCCATGAGGCGTTTGGACAATGCCCTCAGTACCATGCTTTGGCTTTTGGTTAGCCCTGAGGAGGTCAGATGATCTTGGTAGGTCCCTTCCAAATGAACTATTCTATTCTATTCTATTCTATTCTATTCTATTCTATTCTATTCTATTCTATTCTATTCTATTCTATTCTATTCATTTTATTACTTTTCCACAGCTATGTTGCTTTAAGGAATGGAAATATTTTCTTCTATTTTGGGCACAGTGACTCAGCTCTACTTGTGCAAGACAAATCATGGGGATTTTTCCCTGCTGAAATTGCCAGCATCAGAGCTTTCATTATCTTTTAATGAAGAACGTAAAAGTGTGTTCCTCTGTACAGCAAATGAGGTACATTACTCCATCCTTGGACCCAACTTGAATTTACCTTCAACTCTTCCGTCAATTTCTTCCTCTTAATGATGTTGATAGAGCATACACAATCAGTAGAAGATTTTTGAATCTGAAATTTCAATTCCATGTTGAAAATCAATGTGAATATTATTTCCAGTGAAATCAATTAAGCTATACCATTTCTGCATCAGTTGAAATCTGACACGGAGAGAGCACCTAAACCCACTCTTTGGTTAGGACAGTAATTAAATATATTTGGCTAGGATAATATATATGCTACATTTGTTCTTGTTCATTGATGCAAACACCCTTTTTCCTACCTGCTGATATGTGGCTTGCAGAACAAGAGCTGTGTGGAATTCTGTTCATCTTTGTTTGTTTTGTTTTAATTCTTGAGCATGAAAAGAAGATAAAGACCTTTTTTCTCTTCTTCACTGTCTGCAGAGAGCTTTCCATACTAATATCAAATGGATTATCTAGCTATAAGAAGAGTCTGTCTACGATAAACAGCTGGACTACTCTAAGATGTATTTATTGGGTTTATGTGGCAAGGTTTTGGTTACAGAGGGGCTTGCAGAGGGAAGGAGCAGCAGAGATGAAGTGTTACGGACTGACCACAACTCCCATACCTCATCACTCTGTGCCACTCAGAGGGGAGAAGGTAGAAGAGTCAGGAGTGTAGTTGAGCTCTGGAGGAGAAGGGAGTGAGGGAAGTCTGTTTTGCTTTGTTTTAATTACTCACTATCCTACTCTGTTAATAACTGGCAATTAATCAAATTAATCTTTGCCAAGGTGAATCTGTTCTGCCATGATGGCAACTGGTGAGCAATCTCCCTCTCCTCAGCCCACAAGCTTTTCATCTTAATTTCTCCCCTGGTCCTGTTGTGAAAAGGGAGTGGAAAAGCAGCTTGGTTGGCACCTGGTGATCAGCCAAGGTTAACCATCATCACAATGTCATGTAATTTCAAGTTGACTTAATTACAATTAATTAAACCACAATGAAACACATCTTGCTTAAGCAAGAATGTATTCCAGAAACATTTTGGCTCTGTGAAAAGAGTTATGAAATATTCTTAAAATAAACAAAAACAAATAAATTAATAAAATATAATTTGCAGCAAATATTATAAAGATTTTTTTTTACCTAATAGTGCTACAACACAAAACCATGTACCCCGGAAATAATTAGGATACAGTGGCAGCGAGAAATCTGCAATAAAATCCTGGTTTTTAGGAAGATATTAACGGCAAAATGCAAAGCATCAGAGGAAGAAGATATACACTTTAGGCTTAAAACACTAGGTTAAGATTTTGGAAAATGTGCTAGGTGCATTTTTGCCCAGCTGCATTTATCTGGTGGTAAAGCCAGCTTCAGTCAAAAGGTCTCTCAAGCAAGTAAGACTTATTGTGAAGTACTGCACTTTAAAGAAAGTCTTATAAGAACTGTCTAACTTCACACTTAAAAGGCTGAAAGGTCAGCTACACCTTCTGAATATGCAAGAAGTAATCTGTTGATGCTTCTTAGAAATGCTTCTGTAGAGAAGAAATGCAATTTTTAAGCAGAAAGGGTTTAATGCGATTTTGTTCAGGGTGAATATTTCCTTTCTTGCTATGTGATCATAGATTAGGGGAAAATGCCACAGAGCAGAGAATCAGAGACATGTTAAATAAAGGTGCAGTGGTTTGTGACTTACGACATCTTCCATCTCAATGAACAGTAGTAATGTTTACACATCTGCACTTCTGATCAGGATTCAAAAGCTACTGAGTATGTCAAAGGGAAAATACTCAGTAACAATCTACCTTCTCATTGATTAGCTTTAATGGAGGCTAAACTTCTAAATGCTACTGATACTAATAGCAAAGGAGAATCCTAAGGGCTTACTTCAACTGTCACTTCTGGCTTTGGGTGGATGTAAAGGGTACAAACAAAACTTTTAATGTTCTGCACAATTTCAACACCATCCTTACCACAGAACATCAACTAAGATCCACCTACCCCCACCCCTCAAAAAAAAAAAAAACAACAAAAAACTCTTGAAAACATCATTTTATCTCTGGAAACCTTAATGTGAAAAAGGAAAAGACTTGTATTTTGAAGGTATCTCTCTGAAGTGTAGTATTCAGAATTTTTCTCTTCAATGTGCATCCAGAAGTATGTCTTTTTAGGAGTAGAAAAGATATGCTGTTTTAATTGAAATCTAAAGAGATGACTTTCTAAGATACTTATGCCAGCAGAAGTAGAATCTGCTGTTCCTCTGTATATGGAGAGTATTCTAGTATTTCATTTTCTAAATTATCTTTAGGTTCCAAATAATTCTTTATACAATCATCTTTGTCAGTATCAATCCAAAATGAATAACAGTATTAGTAGAAAAAAGACAATTAAAGGCTAAGCCTAAGTGTTTCTTAACAAAATCGATGTATGCATAAATTCCTACAGGGGCTTGGTTTCTTGGAAATTCACCTGTTATCTGGCCAATAGGCTACAACAGGGAAAATGCCTTACACCTACATGCTCCTGGTAAAGAGAGAAGCTAATATAAGAAGTTAATGTAATATCAAGAATTACATAATTGCATGTACCAGGTGTTCCTGAAAAATGGCACTCCTTGATAAAATAGAATATTGAATGTTTTTACAGAAGTGCCCATAAAAAATTAGAAGTACATTACATTAAGTGCTCAACTGTTTTCAAGATCTGCACCAGTTCTATATCCTTTCAAAACCTACGTTAATTCAAGCATGCTCAGAACAATCCATAGCACCCTTCCTACTTACATGATTGATTTTTAACGGAAGGAACTGATGATAAACCATTATCCTAAGTGACCAATTGTCATTTGCTGCTCAAAATATTGAAGTGTTAAGTCTATAAGAATATAAAACACAGGAAATGAGTGGTAGAACAAAGTAAGAAGAAAACAGAGAAATTGCATCCAGACACTCCATGGGAACAGTGAGATGAGAAGTCAGACTTTCAGCCTTTAAGTTTGTCTTTACTGCAGTTACCCTTGGCACTTGCAGTATGACTATTTGGCTTCACTAGGCTCTAATGAGAGTATCAGCATTACAAAGTCCTGTCTGGCCTGGTGGTACTGTAAGATGCTGTATGTTTTACTGCAGCAGTAAATACTAGCTGCTTTATAAAGCTGGCAAAAACATATCACCATGGACAAGTTATGATTCTCAGGATTTAATGAGTCTCTGGCCTACAGTTCTAGCATGAAGTGTCAAGAGCATGATGCATATATGCATGAGCAAAGTACTCAAAACCAAACCTACATCTTTGGGACCCAGAAGATAACCCAGATGCGTAACACTAACAATTTTGGGGTAAAGTTTCTGTATACAAATTGAATACAGGGAATTTACATGGTAATTCTGTAATGTAGATCAATGCTTGTGATTCATGACAAAGATCAGTCTAGTCTATGTGGGCATGCCTTCTGGGTAAACCTGGAAAATGGGAGAGAAAAAAAAAAGAATCCAAAACATTATTTTAAATTTCTTTCTCACACCCTTTCTCCTTCCCCCAGTATTCAAAGAAGCCGGCACTGCAGTTGTTTTGGACTCAAATTACTTCATTTCAAATGTCTTAAAAGATGGACCGTGCCATATTTCAATGTTGCCAAGGTTCTTAAATAAACCAACAATTTTATCTAAAAGTTACCTGCTTTGCTTTACTTGCACTATGATTTTTGCTACCACAGATGCAGAACTACATATAGATTAGCAAACTGCCTTATTTAATGTCTGCATGTTTATTGTGTTTACAGGGCACTGCTTCCACACCAATGAGGGACACTGCAGATATATTCCACATATATATTTTACACACTCACACAACCAGTTTCACCAGCACCTGGCTATTTCTGACTCCCAGAGGCTATCTGTTAAACAATTCCTTCAAACTCCGATTCTAGAAGACATCATTCTTCTGCGGCCTCTCAGAAATGTAAAAGCATCATGTAACAGATACTAGGAGCTTGGATCTTTATTAGCCATGAAAGCTCTGAAGAGGAAGCACCATTAACAAAGTAGTTTTTCTTTACAGATGTAGTTGATCAACTATAATGATCATGACAATGATCATACTTGCTAGGATCACTCCAAAGCAGGCAAGAGGGAAGCAGGGGATTGTGGGGGTGTCTGTATTTAGTCCATGAAATGTACATTTTCCTGCTATATACAGGATCCTACTACAGGATTTTCCATTACAAATGCCAGAAGATGCCACTTAGGTGGAACTGTCTCAGAAAAAGATGATTTTGGTTAATGATGGTTTTAATGGTTCCTCATTAAAAGAAAAATACCACCCTAAAGCAAAGCAGAACAGCAGTTGCACTCGCTGCCACAAGCAGGGAGGCTTCTGTGAAGGGTCATCTAGCAACTTGCAGCCCAGGCAAACTGCTGTCCTCCAAATTTAAACACAGAGTCAGTTTCAAGGACGCTGACTACCATTGAGCTGAGTTTTCACACAGTCAGCCATTTGTAATATATACTGAAATGTTTCCTGGCCATCCAAGTGTGACTTCTGCAGTCTGCAGGTCCAGGGTGCTGTGCCTTGCAGATGCAGAGAGACATTTCACTTACACTGGCATAATTTAGCTCCCTGGGATGTCTCACTCAGCTTGAATTAAAGGATATCTGAGGTCATCACCTCTTTCGTGAAGGACTAGCGGTCAAACACAAAATTACCCGATCCTTAGTTATTAATCCTTAGTGGGTCCATAACGAAATATGCCATCCACCAGAGTAGTCAGCAGTAATGAAAGGCAAAGTACAAAGTAGTGAACTCCTCTGCTTTATAAGAAAATGCAATTCTTAACTGTATGATACAAACACATGCTTGTGCAAAGCAGTACTTAAGGGGTGCCCTACAGGAAAGCTGGAGAGGGACTCTTTTCCAAAGAGGGACTCTTTATCAAGGAGTGTAGTGATAGGACAAGGGACAATGGTTTTAAACAGAAAGAAGATAGATTTAGATTAGATGCTAGGAGGAAATCCTTCACTCAGAGAGCGGTGAGTCACTGGCACAGGCTGCCCAGAGAAGCTGTGGGTGCCCCATCCCTGGAGGTGTTCAAGGCCAGGCTGGATGGGGCTTTGGGCAACCTGGTCTGGTGGGAGGTGTCCCTGCCCATGGCATGGGGGTTGGAACTGGATGCAAGGTCCCTTCCTGCCTGAACCATTTTGTGATTGATACATTCTTTCTTTAAGATAGAAACCTAGTTCTTAAGCTGTATTACAAAAGATATCAGAATTGGACATGATTTATTGCTTCTGCTTGCTTTCTACTTATAGAATCATAGAATCATAGAATATCCTGAGTTGGAAGGGACCCTTAAGGATCATCAAGTCCAACTCTTGACACCACACAGGTCTACCCAAAAGTTCAGACCATGTGACTAAGTGCACAGTCCAATCTCTTCTTAAATTCAGACAGGCTCGGTGCAGTGACCACTTCCCTGGGGAGCCTGTTCCAGTGTGCAACCACCCTCTCTGTGAAGAACCCCCTCCTGATGTCAAGCCTAAATTTCCCCTGCCTCAGCTTAACCCCGTTCCCACGGGTCCTGTCACTGGTGTTAATGGTATAGGTATTCTATTCACCAAGTGATTAAATGACAAAAATTTGAAAACTAATGCATAGTTTAATTAGCAGACTGATGTTTTCAACACTTGCTGTTCAATTACATACAGTGTCTGTTTATCTGGAAGGGGAGCAAGTGCATCTGGACAGTTTACTGGGGATTTTAACACAGATACAAGTAGCTGTAACACAATCACACCTCCATTTTCATCCTTACATCTCTGCCTCATTCCTCCTCAAGTAGATTTTATCATGTGCTCAAGAGGTTTTTAAGTAAATTTATGTAAGAGTAATCCTGGCTGGTGTTAAGTCCACACAATTCAGCTGAAACTGTAATAAATTTGCAGGCATCTGTATGATTACAACAATAGATGATTTCTACTCACATAGATGAATCTGAGTAATGCTGTGTCCAGAATCCTAAGGAGGATGATCCATTCTCCCACTGTAATCAAAACAGCCTTAGATTTCACTAATATAGGAAGTACATGCCATAAAAATGATACTTGCAAAGGACAGCTGTCTTAGAATTTCAGCCAACTTGCCTAGACCATTGCCTCAGTTTCCTCCTCTGTGAAAAAGAGACAAAGATCTCCAAGATGTCATTGGAGGCATGGTAAGTGGAAAGTTCTAATTAGTGTGTGGATCAGAATTTGTTCAGCTAAATCTCTCAGTCTCCTGTGAGGCCTTTCTCTTTCTGCATGTTTTTCTCCTTTTTGAAAGCAGCTTTTACAGAAATGATTGCATTTGATTTTTAGAAGAGCTTTGCATCCACAAATATTCATGGAAGCAGTGGACATTATAGGCAGCTTCTTAGCATAAAGCGAAACGTGGGTGAAGTTAGACTCAACAGATGCTATGCTACAGACATTCCTCTCAGAAAAAGACGAACAGCTGGTGAGTTCTGCTTTGTGGGGCCTAACTACTCCAGAATGATAAAGAGCACAGCAACAGACGTACAAACTTCTCACTTGACTGCATATGAAAAACAGACAAAGTATCTTTTTGGTCACAATACCTGGACACATCAATGCATATCCTGTAAACTGATTTCCCTCCCAGTCCCACTCTCCTCCTTCTATATTTCACCAGATGTATCCAAAACCTATTTGACTCTAAATGCACAGGGTTAATTGTAACCAGCTGGCACAGTAGGCATTTAAATACCTTGTGAGGAAGCCAGAACATTAGTCGATTTTTATTTCTCTCCCCTTCTCTTTTCTTACTGCCACTACTACTACAACACATCTTGGTCTTACAGATGCCAGCAGGTTCTGGTGTCATGTGGAATGAATGTTCATGATGATTTGCTGAAAATGAAAATGTGCCAATCATCTACTTCGGAGACCATTTAAAGTTCCACTCACATATACATGCACCACAGTGAGTTCAATTTTCAGTCTTGTTTGCTCTTCATGTGTTTCACCTTTCCTTCACATGAAGAGTTCTGTCCCACTAGCAGTTTTCCAAGCCCTCAGAGAATGGTTAAGGGAAAGGAGTAGAGAAAAATACTTTCAGTAACTGTACTTTTCTATATCTTCAGTTAGGTTTTTATTACAATGCTAACATGTAAGACTCTTTGGAGAATCCTGGTTAGCATTAAATAACAATTTGGTATAATGAAAATGATATAACAGTAAAATTATTCAAGCACGAGGTGTTACAAGGGTTGCCTCTCTGCCCGCCCCTTGTTCTCCAGACAGAAATCTTCCAAATCCCATACGGTCAAGCCAGGTACAGGAAAATTATATCTTACAGCCATGATTCACTTAAAAGATCACACCTTCATTTGTTACATCTGCTTAAGGAATAAGGTATAACAGACACAATTTGGTGACTGTGAAACTGTTAAGAAAAATGGGAGATGGGACACTTGAGTCTTGAAAGCCTTAAAAAGAAATCTCCCATTTTTTGAACAAGTGCATTAATGCCTGGTGAAAGAAATGGTACAATGAATGCACCACAGAAAGAGAGATGACCATCCCTACACTGAGTATGAAATCAAGTCTTACCACAAGGAAGGCATGAAGCACTAGCCTCTTTAGGGAGAGCAGACAAATGAACATCAAGTTTCTTAATCCCAGTTCTCCTTACCTATGACCAAGGTGCTAAGCTAATAAATTGCCTAAAGACAATTCAGCTGGTTATCCACCGAAACAAAACTAAAAACAGGGGTAAAACTTTTTTTTTTTTTTTTTTCTCAGAATTTCTAGTTCGTAATTTCAGGGACAGATTTCAGCTAAATCCACTTTCAAATCCAGCTGTAAGCATAAATAGCCTGTAAAACATATACTATTATTGTTTGCATTGGAGAAAGGAATCTGCCTAATTTTTACTTCTCAAGATAAATTTTAAGCCTAATGTTGCTAAATAGAAAATCATTGATTTTAGGATGAAAATAAATGTAAATGAATAAAAGCACAAACCCAACAACAACTCATAAAAGGCAATTTTGGCCACCTTCCAAAGTAAAACTACACAACTGTAAGGTAAATATTACATTGAAATGCAGCACCTTCACACAAGTTTGTTAGCCAAGAAATTGTATTATACAGAGAATGTCAAGATCCTCCACTAGACTCAGAAAATAGTATACCTATGCAGAGATAAGAATGGCTTATTAATTAATAATTAATAATTTGCTTTCCCTGATGTGCCCTAACTCAAAAATACCAATCAGATGGCCATTTCTTACTGGTTTTGATTGCTATCTACATCTGAGCACAAAGCTCTTCAGTGAAAGAAATTAGGGCAGGCTCAGTGAACTACTTAAAGTCAACTGACAGGGAACTGTTGCTGACTGTACAGTCTGAAGGCAGTAAAAGTCACAGATCTCCACCCCAAAGCAGAACCCTTTTAAATCATTCAAAAGCACTCTTTACACTATCTCTACTTGCCGTTTAAAATGACAACCTTAACAACTTAAGAAGTTTAATTGCTAAGAGGCCAAGATAATGTATCTTCAAGCAAGAAACTCAAAATGAAGAATATATGGTATAATAGCAATAAGAAGGTCATATATAGTGACTAAGTGAAACGGATTTTAGGTTATACAAAAGAAAGCATAATCATAATGATTCATTAAGAACACCTAACTTAAGATTGCTTAATTTAGCAGCTGACAAGAAAACTCAATAGTCTGTAGTGAGACGTTTCATTGTGGTTTTCAACCTTTTATTACATTTACTTTGCATTCACTGAACTATTGCAATCAGCCAAGCAATGAAATCCATACCACTTTCTCCATATCCTATTTTTATTTTGATTGATACAACTTAAAGTCTCAGAAATCCACTTCATCTTAGTCCACAAAATTTTTAACATTACATAATGCAGAATGGATCCTGTGGTAAAGCTAAAATTTATTGTAAGCCATGATACCAGCTAATAGAGTAGCTATTGCAAAAGGTTTCTCATTCTGGAGCACCAACATCTGTTCTCTATATCCACAGTGGTTTAAATTCTCTCTTCTTGTTCTTAATTACAAAAATAAATAAATAAATAAATAAATAAAATAAAAGCAATAAAAAATAGCCAGATCATTCGAAGAAAAGGAGGAAAAGTCCAAAAAAGTCCAAATCTCAGAGAAGCCTAGAAAAGACTGTATCAGATTATGCCAGAATACAATGTATCTGTAAACTTCACACCAACACAACAAAAATGTGTCTTCCCTTTCTTGTCACCTTTGAGGGTTGAATAAAAAGCCTATGGAAGACATCTCATACAAACTCTTAAAAAAAATGCAGAACTTAAAAACTCTGTAGAAAACAAACCAACACACAAAATAAAAGGTTCTTCTGTAGCTCATGAGAACTATGAGCAAGCCCAGGATGGGTACACTTAGATGTATGAGCCAGTAAATAAAATGACTTACCTTACTGCTTGCTTACTTACTGCTTTACTCCTTACTGCATACACCCTGGTGGTTTCTCAGCATCACTACACTACGTTATGTAAAGAGTGGTATTTCATTAGTATTTTTTCTGGCTGTGGTTTTCTCTGCAAGAGTGGCAATAGGCTCATCTTGATTGCACAGTGGAAGACATCAAAATAGCAGAGCAAATCCAAGATAAGCAATTGGCACAATACTTTTTCCAAGTGGTGAAAGTGGGGAAAGAGATTATTTGTTTTGTGTTTGGACATAAAAGTCATCAGCATGCCATTAACAGATTCTCATTCATCTGTTAAATTAAAATCTTTTACCTTACCTAGGTTTCTTGGTTAAATGTGCCACCCAAGCAATAGAGATATGTAGATTGTGTAAAATGTGGAATATGAGTAGATTTTAATTCTCTAGAATTTGGGCACTTTACGTAATTCTGTGTTCAAAAATAACAATTACTTCAAAATATCCCAGTTCCGACAAACATATTTTAAAGTACTGGAACACCACTGACCTAACTATGAAGCCAGCAAGATGACAATGACACAAATTAACTTTGTGGCTTTAGGTGGGAGATCTAAAACCACCATGGAATAAAATGGGCTGGTGAGTCTTTTTTTCAGTGTCTGTTCCTGTTTATGGGGGAAGGGAAGGGAAGGGAAGGGAAGGGAAGGGAAGGGAAGGGAAGGGAAGGGAAGGGAAGGGAAGGGAAGGGAAGGGAAGGGAAGGGAAGGGAAGGGAAGGGAAGGGAAGGGAAGGGAAGGGAAGGGAAGGGAAGGGAAGGGAAGGGAAGGGAAGGGAAGGGAAGGGAAGGGAAGGGAAGGGAAGGGAAGGGAAGGGAAGGGAAGGGAAGGGAAGGGAAGGGAAGGGAAGGGAAGGGAAGGGAAGGGAAGGGAAGGGAAGGAATATTAGAGTGGCTGTCACTAAATATGTCTACTACACATACTACTTTAGCAGTTATTATGCTGTGGAAAAGCACAGCTGACAAGATCATCCCTTTCTCTCTGTATATGTTGAGAAACAAATCAGCAGTTAGAAAAGAAAAATATAGGTAAAATGCCATGTCACAGAAGTGCTGTCTACTTCACTTCACCAGCTGATTTAAACTTGGAGCTGCCTACCATCATCTGAGTAAAATGTCCACACTTTTACTGTTACTAGTCAAGTGAAGCCTTAATGAAGACTGTGGATATATTCCTTGTGTTAGGACTGAATATAAGCATCAGAATTTGCACTACACAGAAAAATTGAAACATTTCATTAATACTTAAACTCAAAGGACTACTTTAAGAAATAACATTTACACATTCAATTTTCAAAGTATCATTTTCATCTTTCTTGAATTCAACAGAGCTAGCAGAATTGCTGAATGAAGCTAGTTTTATTACCTGATAGTCATGTTGAACTGTTCTTAACAGCATACAAAAAATTAAATACAGTCAAAATATATTATCTTTACCCATCCGCCATGCTTTACTGGGTTGAAAACTAGGACTCAGAAATGGTATTGAATTCCTTTTAAGCATAACAATCTATGATCCTCCTGAAGTCCACCCTTCTGTAGAAGTCTTTATAAATAACATAACTCAGATAACAGACCATCACGCTTTTTGCACATCTGAAATCCGCCTTGAAAGCTCAGCCCTTAAAAGGGAAAAGACACCCAAAATACAGCTCCTAATCATACTTTTCTGGATTTAACATAAGTCTAAAATTTAATAAACTGATAATTCTTGTGAAAGTGAAGTTTACCTGAAAGATTGATTTTTATGAAAAGAAAAAACATAAGCTGAAATGGAATGTTACTGAAAACACTTTAACCCTGCCTGCCTACTTTCCATGTATAGGCTCCACTACAGAATCACAGAATTTCTAGGTTGGAAGAGACCTCAACATCATCGAGTCCAACCTCTGACCTAACACTAACTCATCCTCCACTAAATCATATCACTAAATTCAACATCTAAACATCTTTTAAAGACCTCCATGGATGGTGACTCCACCACTTCCCTGGGCAACCCATTCCAGTGCCTCACAACCCTCTCAGTAAAGAAGTTCTTCCTAACATCCAACCTAAAACACCCCTGGCGCAACTTGAGCCCATGCCCCCTCGTCCTGTCACCAGGCACATGGGAGAACAGACCAACCCCCACCTCGCTACAGCCTCCCTTGAGGTACCTATAGAGAGCGAGAAGGTCGCCCCTGAGCCTCCTCTTCTCCAGGCTGAACAAGCCCAGCTCCCTCAGCTGCTCCTCGTAGGACTTGTTCTCCAGGCCCCTCACCAGCTTCGTCGCCCTTCTCTGCACCCGCTCAAGCACCTCTATGTCCTTCTTGTAGCGAGGGGCCCAAAACTGAACACAGTACTCGAGGTACGGCCTCACCAGAGCCGAGTACAGGGGGACAATCACGTCCTTAGCCCTGCTGGCCACACTGCTTCTTATACAAGTCAGGATGCTGTTGGCCTTCTTGGGCACCTGAGTACACTGCTGGCGCATATTCAGCTGACTATCAACCAATACTCCCAGGTCCTTCCCTGTCAGGCAGAGACTAAAGATGGGTTTGGCAAGATCTGTGAATTAGCTTTCAGTGAATAACATGCACTTGGAGAAATAAATAAATAAATAAATAAATAAATAAATTTAAAAAAAGCAAAACTACAACCCCCTCCCAAATTTGAAAGATAAAAAAAAAAAAACAACAACAACAACAAAAAAAAAACTCGGTCTCTCTTTGATGCAGTTCATTGCGTTTGGACAAGAGACATATACCAAGCTTCATCATAATTATATATTTTCATCAAGTAAAAAGTGACAACTACTGCCATAGGAGAAAGCACTGGAGTGTATCAGTGTGAAGTGACAACCCTGTACAAGTCTCCTTCTCCAAACTCTTCCTTTTGTTATGGTTTTAATTAAGATGAAAATCACCTCAGGATCCAAAAAAATGAGAAGGAAAATCATTCTCTTGGGGCTCTGACTCATATGCAAGCTGTAAATTAAATAGGAGAATGGAAAAATAAGACTTGTTAAGAAGTAATCAGTAACTGATAAGGGATTCATCCATCTAGTTTCTGCCATAAAAATAAAATAAATAAAATAAAATTCAGAAAGAAGCTGCATAGAGAAATTATTTAGTAAGGAGAGTAACCAGTGGGAATAATTTCACTTTAGGAAATAAATATATAAAGGCTTGCAGGAATACAAAAGTCATTCAAATAATCTCATATCGAAGTCATTCAAATAATCATATAATTGCATATCTCATTCAATATGTAGAAAAATAATTTAGATTTTTCACAAATTTGCAAATTAAAAAAAAAAAAAAAAAAAAAAACAGTGCTTAGACCTCTAAAAATCTACAAAGCACATCAAATCATTCCAAGTAAGGACCTTCCCATGTTTCTCTACTGGATTTACCTGTCAAGGTTTAGATAGTGGGTAGGCTAAAGGGGGTTGGCCTCTGTGAGCAGAGCCCAGCAGCTGCCCCATGTCAGATTAGAGCGAGCTCCAGATGGCTCCAAAACAGACCTGTCACTGGCCAGAGCCAAGGCTGTGAGAGATGCTGGTTGGGCCCCCATGACAGTAGATTAAAGAAAGGGGGAAAAAACTGCTGTGCAACAGCAGCTGGGAGAGAGGAGTGAGAAAATGTGAGAGAAGCAACCCTGCAGCCCCCAAGGTCAATCCAGCAGGAGGGCAGGAGGTGCTCCAGCCACGTAGCAGCAGTTCCCCTGTGGGCTGTGCAGGGAGAGACCCCTGGTGGAGCAGGCTGTCCCCCTGCAGCCCATGGGTCCCACATGGAGCAGATCTCCACGCTGCAGCCCCACCATGGGTGGAGGAGCCCCCGGTGGAGCAGGTGGATGTGGCCTGGTGGAGGCTTCGGCCCATGGAGAGCCCCTGTAGGAGCAGGCCCCGGGCCGGAGCTGCAGCCCGTGGAGAGGAGCCCACGCAGGAGCAGGAGGTCTGGGGGGAGCTGCTGCTCACCCGTGGGGGACTTGTGCTGGAGCAGTTTGCTCCTGGGGATGGATGGACCCCATGGTACAGAGCCGTGTGGGAGCAGTGCTTGTAGAGCTGGTGCCTGTGGGCAGCCCACACGGGATCAGTTCAGGAAGGACGGCATCCCATGGGAGGGACCCCATCGGGAGCAGGGGCAGAGAGAGACCGTGAGGGAGCGGTGGAGATGAAATGACAGGGACTGACCGCAGCCTCCATTCCCCATTGCCCTGCACCCCTCGGGGAGAGGGTGGATGGGGGAAAGTTTTTTTTTGTTTGCTTTTAGTTCTCATTACTCTATGCTATTATTAATTGACAACATATCATATTATTTTTCACAAATGAAGTTTGTTTGCCCATAATGGTAATTGGTGAGCAATCTTCCTGTCCTCATCTCAATATTTGAGCTCTTTTTCCTCATATTTTCCCCTCTTCAGACATGTCATGGAGTTCAGTTGGCCATCTGGTTGAAACCACCACAGTTCCCCAAAACTAAATTAATTTAAAACCATTTCACAGAGATCCTTCAGAATGGATGCTACTGGTGTTCTGCCATTTTTATACAAGTTTACACAGAAAACCAGAGCAGTAAGAGAGCCATGTCAGTTTTCTGGGGATTGTTCATTTCATTTAGCCCCAGAGACATGAAAATTAACATACATTATTATTTCAGAAGTAAACATCGGTTTCAGAAGGATAGATTTGCATAAACTTTGCTAAAGGTTCAGAAATACTGACCAGTATTTCTGTCACTTTCCATCTTCTTCACAAAGAGTCATGAATGTTTACTTCCTCGAAGAGACCAAAATTCTAATATGACCTGCAACAAAAAGGTCTTAAGACTAATGACATTATCATAATACACCAAAATTAGAATGCAGTTGAATCAACTTTAGATACCTGTCCCAGATCATCAGACTACAAATGAATACTTCCAGTACAGTTACACATATCAGAGTTTTACAATGTCCTGTTCACTGGAATGGATAATCTCCAGGAAGCTTCTGCTGAACACATGCTTATTCCAGAAGCTGCATCAGTTAAATAACAGGCTAAGACAGCTGGGTTCAATTTAGGTTGAGGATTACTCATTGAGTCAAAAAGATAAATGCTGTTATGCCAGTAAAGCCAGCACTGCTATTAATGAACTCAGTTGCAATGTCCAGCTTTTTTCTACTTAGTACATTAACGAAATATTTCTAAAATACTACATTCTTTTTTTTTTTTTACAAAAAAATTTTTTGTAAAAAAAAAAAAAAAAGAGAGAGAGACCCACATTTCATTTCTAAACAATAATTATTTCCTCTTAAAATAACTACTATTCTTAATACCCCAAATCAGTATAAACTGAAGAGATTATAAACATAGGTATTTGAAATTTTCAGCTTATTTGAGAACAATCATGTGCTATATTTTACTGTGCAATTGATTTGTCATTTTCTGCCTATAATCTTTGTACAGGGGGAAAGACTCTGGAGAAGGACTATTGTTACAGATAATGGTAAAATTCATTTTTACTATTCAGCTCATAAATACCTTATAGGAGGTAGTGCAGTGAATCAAGAGTGTGTGTAGTATCTCAGTCTACCTACCTTCATTTTCCAACTGTCTCAATTTCAATTTCTATCTACTCATTTTCTGACAAAATTTTCTGTTGGTTATACACTGGCCTACATAAACAAAGGCACTAAAAGATTCTCTGTCGTATTTTCCATAGGATCTTTGGAAAAATATGTATTCAAAACACATGGCCTAGGATTTGATATGATTCCACATAGGCTCAAAGGCAAAATCATACCTATTTTTTAGCACAGATTAATTTCTGGTTTTACTGATATATTTTTTCCATCCACATATGGTAAATGTGATACTAACTTCTGTTTAAGTATTTGAAGACAGCTTATGGTGAAATGTATTTGTTGATCACTCACATTTGACCACAAGAACTTCCCATGTGGCTAACACAACCTCACTACTTGTCTTAATTTTTCTATAATCTATTTTAGGGTATAGACTTCAGCTTTTCAAAGGTATGTCTTCAGAAACTCTTGACAAGGCAGAGATGAAAATGACCAACACTGCTGCAAGAGTATCCAACTGCTGTCTATGATTTATTTACTTATAGAACACATTAACAAATTTTGGAGTGTCTGACTAATCCTATTCATGGCAAATCTCCACTCACTTACTACTCATCTTTTATTTCTTCATGCAAGTGCAATAGTCACTTTTGGAATATCTTATCTGTAAACTACGTATCTCCATGCTTATGAAATGTATCAATAACCTTGAGCATCAAAGAGCATCAATACCCTGAGAATCTGTGCGCCATAAGTATCCAAGACAAGTTTAAAGTCTTCAGAAGTTAAAAAACTTCAATGCAACACTGTGACTTACAAAGTTTCTGCATATTCAAGGATTGAAACAAATCCTCTTTCCAGCATTGGTTAGTTTCTGGCTCTCAAATTAAATTAGTGTGTTAGCGATTTTTTGTAGTATATTCTTAATTTTCATGATTGAGCTCTAGTGGCATTCCCCTAGAAATGCAACATGTTTAATAGCCTTTGTGTCACTAAAGTAACAAATTTCTAGCTTTCCAAAACAACAACAACAAAATCTTCTATAAGGCAGCAAGAACATCTCTGATGTAAATAAGCACTTAATTTTATACCAGTTAAAGCCTGAAGGTAAGCCCTTAAAGATAAGTAGCCCATATCCACTTAAATATTTTGCTCTCCCAATGCACGTTAGTATTACAGACATCAAAAGTTTTTATGTCAAAACATGATGAACATAATTTATACTACATCTGGAAGCTTTTGACATTTTATTCACCATCAACCATAAATAGTTATAGAAGGACCACTGCTCTATCATTGCTTATGACTTTTATTATTGCTTAAGACCTTTTCCTAGATGCTTTATCCTCGTAAGAGTTGGCCACAACATCCTTTATAAAAGGCCACATGAAAAGGAAGACCCATTTCTAAATAAATGCATAAATATGGGTCCTGACAATAGCACCACAGCAAAAAGTTTCCTGCCTAGCAGCGAAGAGCCAGCCCAAGACAAAGTGAGCCCCCAGCCTGCATTCATGAAATATTATGTAACGTACACATAAGCCATACAGATTATCAGTCCCTGTGACTAAACACAGCTTTACTTTGTATCAGGCAAACAGAACGCAAGCAGGTTGTACCACTTTATTAGCTGGCAATAATCAGTTTAGGAGGGTAGGGGGCAAGGAGGTCCAACCAGGCGCAGTAAACCATAATTTCTCCGATCAGTTGGCCTCAGACATGAGATCTTGAGACACTGTAATAACGGCGTTATGTAAGCACCTAATGCTCTTAAATCAACGGGAGAGGGCCAGGCACAGGGCAAAGCACGGATACCGTGCTCCCTTAACTGAGATGTGCTGCGTGAGGGCCGGGCCCCAGGCCACACTTCAGCCCCCAGCCGGCTGCCTGGGCTTGGGTTTCCTCAGGCCTCCCACTGCTGCTGGCATCAATGGTGGGCTTCATAACTCTGTAACCGCTTCTCAAGTGGGAGTATTGCTCTGACCACTCTACAGCCTGGAGAGAGGCCCCTGCAAACAACCAATGCGGTTCTTTGAAGAACGAGGATAAAAGAGTTTGGCATGGCTGCTTACAATCCTACCAGGAAAGAAGGTATTAACCTGTGCAGCCAATGCAGCTCCTGCAGTGTATTTGATTATTTGTAGATGAGGATGAGGACAAAACCTCTACAGCAAAAGCATGTTCTAAATACAGCTCATCACATATTGATTGACTTGTGTCTCTTAGAAAAACAGTGGAGGATTTTATCCATTATCCCAGTTTGAAGTAACTACTGATAAAGAGTATGACTTTTTTTCACAGGGATGGACATAATGATTCAGCTCTGATTCACTAACACCAGTTCCTTTATACCCTCTATCTCTGTAGAATATAAACCTGCCATAACCCCAGCCAGGGTGGACTGGGATCCAAGATTAACCTGAACCATCCTGCATTTTTAGTCATGGATATACCTCATTTAGCACTGAACAGTCAGCCACAATAGCAATCACCATCAAGCAGGGACCAGAGTCTCTGACTGAGACTGTAATAAGTGAGACTTTGTTCCTACTTTCATATGCATGTAAAAATTGAATTAATTACTTTACAATGAAAAAGTGAAGTTTTCATTTTAAGAGATAGTCTTGAATGGGAAGGGCATTCATTTATAGCCAGAAGTGCAATGAGGAGCAAAGTAGTACCACAGACATCTCCATTTTCCTTAGTGAAGGAAGAACATGGACTTGCAGGAGCCAGTCTTCTCCTGACTGTAAATTCCCAAGGGCTTCTGCTTCCAAGCTATTAATAGTGAGAAGGTGAAGGAATTGCATGCATAAGAAAATTTGTACCCCCAAAATGCCATGGCAGAACAGGAAAGTATTATTAATATTTTATTATTTTATATAGACGTGAGAGTTAAGTGCAAAATAATACCAAACAATACACTTACACTGATGATATTGCTGGTCCTCTTAGGCAGTCTCAAAGCACATCACTAATCAAAGCCCCAGCAGCTCTTTCATTCAGCACCGAGATTATGCAACACACTAGGATACATTTTTAACGTAGTAAAATGCCACTTCGATAACTTTGTCACTAAGCCATTTTCCAGCTACCGGTGAATATTCTGATCTCCACAACATGTGTCTGTTACCAGGCTCTCAAGTTACAACAGAAACAGACTGTACCATGAGATGTTTGGAAAGCTGGTACTGAAACAGAAATTCCTTCATTTCTAACCATTTCATACTCAGTTTAAGATTGATCTCCCTGTCACTCAAGTCAAATGCAATTTTCCACACTGCTTTCAACTACAGAAGCCCTAGATGACAGAAACAAAGTCATTTCAATTTCCTGGCTATTGTGACCTTCAAGAAGTCAGCTGATGATCCCAGATTACTTTGTTCCAAGAACATACTGAAATGACAGCAATCATACTATTGACATCTCAAAAAGAAGTTAAGTTTATGGGCAAAGAGGGCTGATAACTCAGTCTTTCAGAATCACAGCACAAGCTTAAGTATAAATTATTCTAAGGTACCATACATGATTATGCTGCACCAAATGAACACCTTTCTCAGGGCCACCTACAAAAACCTGTTCCGATAACTTGCATAGCGTGTGTGAGCACAGGAATCTGTGCTCACTGAACTTCTCTGATGAAAAGGACCTGGGGGTCCTGGTGGACGACAGGTTGACCATGAGCCAGCACTGTGCCCTGGTGGCCAAGAGGGCCAATGGGATCCTGGTGTGCATTAAAAGGAGCGTGGCCAGCAGGTCAAGGGAGGTGATCCTCCCCCTCTACTCTGCCCTGCTCAGGCCTCACCTGGAGTACTGTGTCCAGTTCTGGGCTCCCCGGTACAAGAAAGACAGGGATCTTCTGGAAAGAGTCCAGCAGAGGGCCACGAAGATGATACAGGTCCTGGAGCGTCTTCCCTATGAGGAAAGGCTGAGAGACCTGGGTCTGTTTAGCCTGGAGAAGAAAAGACTTGAGAGGGGATCTCCTCAATGTATATAAATATCTGAGGGGTGGGGGACAGAAGGATGTAGCCAACCTCTTCTCAGTGGTTGGTGGGGACAGGACAACGCTGCAAGTTAGAGCACAGGAAGTTCCGCACTGACATGCGAAGGAACTTCTTCATGGTGAGGGTGACGGAGCACTGGAACAGGCTGCCTAGGGAGGTTGTGAAGTCTCCTTCTCTGGAGATATACAAGGCCTGTCTGGACGTCTACCTGGGCAGCCTGCTCTGAGGAACTTGCTTTGGCAGGGGGGTTGGACCCGATGATCTCTCGAGGTTCCTTCCAACCCCTACAGTTCTGTGATTCTGTGATTCTGTGAATTCCACAAGTAAGAAATTCTCACTGCTCTCTCCTTCCACTTCAACCCATCAACAGTCTAAAATCCATTTCAGCAGCACACCATTCCTGGCTCTAAATACTTTGTAAGTCCTAATGACAGCTTATCTTTGTCAAAGTGATTTAGCAGGTCCTAGAACCTCCAGTCACTCTTACCACCAACTTGCCTTAAACATCATTTCAGACTTTCAGCAAAGAGATCCCGAGTTATGCATTCAATGCATCACTGCTCTAGGCACAGTACAGAACACACAGGCACTCCATAGCCTATTCCCTTGGCTGTTACAGCAGTTTCACCTCCTTCCTAGTGAAAGATGCTAAAAGCTAAAGAACACTGCTGTTATTTGAACTCTGTCAAGCCTTTGGTCTGGCTATGATAATGTCCTTCCTAGCTTCCAAATCTCCCTGTGATCACATTCCAGACCAGAAACAAAGGATAAACAATTAAGCAAATTTTTGTTTCAATTCTGTTCCCTGTTTAATCTGCAAAAGTAAAAATTAAACCCACGAGCACTTGGCTGAAGCTATCATTTTCCCCACTGAAACAAGTGTTTGTCATCTTTGGAAACATAGATCATTTTGTAGACAACCAATAGTGCTATTTTTAGAAAATAAATCTTGTAGTAAAAAATTAATCTTTTTTTATCTTCTGATGAAAATGATGACTATTTTCCACTAGTTCAACAGTACAAATTAGCTGAGTTGGCCTGTTTTGTTGTTAAAATTAAACGATTCATCCAAGTACTTGGTTTATGAGAATTTATGACTCCATCAAAAGTGAAAATTAGCTCTACAGAAGGTACTATAAAAAGACTGAAGAACTGAACAGTGAATGCCAAGTTGATAGAAGAAATTCTGGTTCCTATTAAATTTCGCTGGACTTCATCACCACGGCAAGAATTAATCTAAAATAGCAATACTAATACTGCAAACTGTTACCACAACCAGCTTATTTCAACAAGGTTACTATTACATGTTTTCAGAGACAAGCTGATGTCATAGAGTCCATCTGGAGTACTGTGTCCAGCTCAGGGGCCCCCAGCACAAGCAAGATGTGCGCCTATTACAGCACGTCCAGAGGAGGGCCACAAATGTTGTCAGAGGGCCAGAGCACCTCTCCTGTGAAGGCAGACTGAGTTGGGGCTGCTAATCCTACAGAAGAAAAGGCTTCATGAAGACCTTAGACCAGCCTTCCAGTACCTAAATGGGGCCTACAGGAAAGCTGGGGAGGGACTCTTTGTCAGGAAGTGTAGTGATAAGACAAGGGGGAACGGCTTCAAACTAGAAGAGTAGATTTAGATTTGACATTAGAAAAATTCTGCACTGTGAGGGTGGTGAAGCACTGGCACAGGCTGCCCACAGAAGCTGTGGATGCCCCATCCCTGGAGGTGTTCAAGGCCAGGCTGGATGGGGCTTTGGGTAAGAAGGAAGCTGAACCTTCCTTCTAGTGGGAGGCGTCCCTGCCCATAGCAGGCGGGTGGAATTAGATGATCTTTAGAATCCCTTCCAGCTCTAACCATTCTATGATTTTACAGATTTTATGTTGTTACTTCTGCAAAAAACATACTTTCACGTATGCTTGTGTCTTCACACACCATGAAACTGGCTACACAAACGGAATCAGATTTGTATTCCAACAGCTTACTGCAGTGTTTGTAAGCCAAGACAGACTTTCCCAAAAGTCTGAACTTCTTTTCTTTCTTTACAAGTGCTGTTAATTCCTACATTTTTTTTTTCAGTAGCTGTGCAAGACCAATGTCAAGAGAGTTACACAGGAAAGAGAACACAGAAATATAAGACCAATTCTTCCAGTCTCTATCTTGCAGTAGACATTTAATATACTTCTGAATGGAAAAAAAGTTCTGGTGGAAGAAACGTAAGAGCAGACAAAATTCCCCCCAGACAGATTTTATTTAGGCTGAAATAAAACAAAAGCAAGAGCTGAGAATATAGGCAGTTTCCCCTTAAGGGGAGGTCACACAGGAGCATTATGCTATTGGACACTGCCACATAGCTTGCCCTATGCTGGAAACCACAAACTTGACTAAAAGTGCTCCCAGCCAAAACAGGCATCACTGTTCCAATGTCACTGATCTCTGCACAAATAAGCACAAAGGAAAGAGCAGTGGAAGACTCAGTTTTCAAATCAGCAGTGTTCTGGGAATGCTGAAAAGAAATGTGACCTTGTAACATCCGACAGACAGGCATCATTAACGTCCTGATGTGAATTTCAGGTCAGTACTGGCTTTCAGCTGAGTATCTTCTGTGATTTCTGAATGCCAAAGCTCAAAATAAATGCATTTACGTAGCCTCATCCATAAAGCCAACAAATCAATGTATCTATTTTTACTGTCTCATTTGAAAACACTCTTGACAAATGTAGTAAACTTCTTTCTCCAGCTAAGGAGTGTGATTAAATCAGAACTCATTTAACCCTTAGTTCACTAATAACTCATCCACTGTGCATAGCAAGAAACTACATCTGCAGCACTTGTACCAAGATTTCAGTATTCTGAACATTAGATTTATATAGAAATATATATTTCTGTATAGAATTATATAGAAATGTATATATATATATATTATATTTTTTTATATATAGAAATATGTATTTCTATATAAAGTTAAATGGCAACACTATGTGGGTTGTGTTTTTTTTTTAAATTATGTTGAACTTACACAATGTTGAACTTACACAACATCCTTCCAGTTGTTTCTCTTTTGTTTTGATCAGATATGTTATTCCTATAAAACACAGTTATCTTGATTCTTACATAGAAATCAGATTTCTTCAGGAGGCCTATGTAGCAATATATATATATATTTGGGGGGGGGGAAAAGACAATAGGCTTAAAATCCTTGAACAATGAATAATCCCTGTGATAGTGCTTGACTCTGTAAAGGTTAACACTCAAAACGAGTTTAACATTACTTACTAAAGAATAATAGAACAGAACGGAACATAACAGTTCAGTTGGAAGAAACCCTCAAAGACCATGGAGTCCAACTGCCTGACCTCCACAGGGCTCTCAAACAGCCAAAACATGTTAGTGAGGGCATTGTCCAAATGCCTCGTCAACACTGAGAGGTACAGGGCACCAACCACCCAGCTAGGAAGCCTGTGCCAGTGCCTGACCACCCTCACGGCACAGAAATGTTTCCTAATGCCCAGCCTGGTCCTCCCCTGGTGCAGCTCCGTGCCGTGCCTGTGCACCCTGCCATGGGTGACCAGGAGCAGAGACCGGCACCTCCCTGCTGCTTTCCCTCCCCAGGGAGCTGCAGGGAGCCGTGGGGATGCCTCTCGGCCTCCTCTTCTCCAGGCTGGACAGCCCGAGTGTGTGCAGCCTCTCCTCAGGGAGCATGCCCTCCAGGCCTCCTGCCGGCCCTGCTGCCCTCCTCCAGGTGCCTTCAAGTGCCTGAACACCCTTTCTGTGCTCTGGGGCACAGACCTGCACGTAATGTTCAAGGCGAGGCTGCACCAACTCTAAATATAGTGGGAGAAGTTGCATTTGTGCTAGCTGCAGACTAAAAGCATTCAATACAATAGTTAATATGGCTTTGTTGTGCTGTGGCATTTTTGTAATGAACATTACAAAATATATCAGATCCTGAGATGTGTCAGAACTTTAGGCATTGTCATGTGACAAAGATGCTTCCATCTGCACAAAATGGACTAAAACACCAGTGGTTGCTACAATCATCTGGACAGTATGGTCAAACATATTTATGTACTACCATGCATGAATAATTTCTTAACTAAGCAATTATCACCATTTTCTACAGTTGTTGTTTTGTGTGTGTGTGTGTGTGTGTGTGTGTGTGAACATTAAGGGGATTATTGTGCTGTTTCAGCCTATATTATACAGACTGCATCTCCATCTGGAAACATGCATCAGCATTTTTCCTCCCTCAGACCAATTCTAAAAACATGTATTTTTTAACCCCAGCATTTGTGGTTTGAACATTTGTATTTTTTCCTCTTAGACTACTTACAATGGAAACTTAAATGCGCAACAGTTCTTTTTTCCTCTTCCAATGAAAAAGCCATTATTTAAGTGAAAGGACTTAATATCCCTTACTTAGGAAAATCAAATCCCCTTTCATACCCACACAACCAGAGAGTTTTCACAGGAGGCCTGAAAAAAAAAAGTATAATAAATACTCCTATTTGATTTAAAACACCCGTGAGGCTGCTTCTACCAGTCTCCCCCACTAATCTTCACTGCTGTGCTCATCTACAACCTGTTATTTTTTTCCTGGATACAGTGTTTTCCAGACTGATGCTTCACATAATCCTTCTGCTTTTTTTCTTGCAACACTAACTCTGGAACCACTTGCATCCCTGATGCTGAGGAACCAACACTCAGTCATCTGACCCTAAACTGACTTTACTGACTGATGCAGCATTAAGACCAGCAGCCTCACCACAGAAATACTAGATTTGGAACTTATCAGTGAGAATCAGGAAGGAAAATTATACAGAGGTTATTGCAAGGTCCAAAGCACCGTGTGTCTCCTTTTACTTCATTTACTCATACAGTGAATTCTTTTCCCAAGTGAGTATTTCCACTTCCAGTGTATCACAAGCCAAACTGGGCTCTAATTGGTGTTCAGTTATTGTTTACTTGTAAAAGAAGATGCTGTTACTCTCACAGTTTGACTTGTCTCTTACCTCAGAACTACAGACAGCTTTTCCCACTACCACCACAGTAGCAGGCATCACCCCTGGGTGTATTATTTATGTCCACACCAGACTTTTACAGCATTTGTGTTTTCAGTATTCTTCAATACACTAGGAGTAGCTCAAAAAACAATTTACTTGAGAATTCAGGTTAAAAAAAAAAATCACTGTGCAGGACTTGAAATAGAAAAATGATCTATTTTCTTCTCCAAAATACAAAGCAAGAAACCTATAATAAACTAAAATGTAATACTAAGCATTAGGATTTTAAGAGCTTACAAATTTCCATGCAGCTTCAGTAGTTGGAATGGAGTAAGTTACAGAAACTACCTACACAAAAATGTTTCATATGTTACATCCATCCATCCATCTATCTATCTATCTATCACAAGCTCCTGTTTACTTCAAGAATCTGTCCTCATAGTCTTAAACTGAAACTTTGAGCCTAAATAGAGGATCTGAAAGTACAACTGAATGTTTCAAGATGCATCACGTTTTCAGGATCTGTACAGTGCCTGCAAACCAGGCCCTACATCCTCAGAGAATCTGGAGATTTGGGTTGACCTCTAAGAAGCACCCTTTATCTGTACTCCTGTGTGGCTTTCTGCATCCTGGCCTGTCTCCCAGGCTAGCCACAGCTCATTACTGTTTCGGACTCTGTAATCAGTGTGACTGATACTGCACAACCACCCTCCTGTCCTTCCATTTTCACACACACCATCCCACACAGATCTAGACTGCATTTGCCCCAGTGCAGTTATCTCAGCATTGACTGGGAACTCACTTGACTCCCAACCTGCTGGCCAAGAGAAGTGGACTGAGAACAAGACCAGCAGTGCCAAGAAAAGCCATTTGCAAAGTGGCAAAGCCATTTCTCTTCTGTAGTTTGTTTTACTTGAATGGGATTTATAGTGGCTTTATTGACTTTATAGCTTGTCATGATGGCACTGTTAATACAACAATCACACTATGAGTATACTATTATTTGTATATTGGTACAGTAATCCTCATTCAGGTAGAGCTTCCCTTTCCCACTGCCACTGAACAGCACCCTACGGGCAGGATCTCTAGCACACAAAGCTCATTTTGTGAAATTTACCTGGAGCTGACTCCCTCTACACTCTACAGAACTGAGTTGCAATCCTGCTGTTTTTATAGAACTACTCCACTGGGGTCAATATATCACCCAGCATAAATGAGTCACCACTGTAGTTGTATACACAGTGAATCAATGCACAAAGGGGAACTGGAGGAGATGAGATGAGAACTAAAGTGAGGAGACCCAGTAAGAATTTTCATGACAGTCGTAAGGATTCGTTAAAGAAGTCTGAAGCATTGCTGGTGTATAAATAAATAGTTAAAAATGTAGTATGCCATGTGAGGGTTGTCTAACACTTAGTTAAAGCATCCGCTATCCATCACTTTTTCACAGCAAAGCAAAACCTGTTTAGATTTGGAAGAGTATTATCCCAACAACAACAGTGGAAAGAAAAGGCAGTACAGTATAGTTACACTATGGGGGAATTTACTTTACTGTAAGTTCTGAGCTTTCATTACTTTCAAATCTTGCAATTTTATTTAGTATTTTCCTAAAAGCTCCATATCCTGAATGCAAATGATGGTTTGGAAATACCTGCTTCATACACTTATGAATTAAGCCTTCGATGCCTGAACTCATAAAAAGGTTTTTAAACATGAAAATGTAAAGGTTCAAATCAAGAGTAATACAAAATAAGTCCAAAAGTATTTTTTTTAATCTTTTAATGCAACCTCTCCCTATTATAACAGTACACTTCATGATTTTAAAACGTTCACAGTTGTCTATGCTATACCAAAATAACACTGTTTGTCTCATTAAATGGCCATAATTAACAACCTGGATATGCGACATAAAATATTAATCACCACTGCAGAAGCCACTTTCATCCATTAATTTGTAATAGGATAATGTTCTCCTTAAATCTGCTCCAAAAAGCCTGCTAATGTCCTTTCAGTCACTATCCACGCTTTTTCTTTTTGTGTTTGCAGTGGACACATTTACAATGGAAACACCACTCTTCCACTAAATATCTGAATAATGCGTTACATCTCAGATATTTTGTGATGGTCAGATAGTGGCAGTAGCTTGAAATTTTCCCTGACCTACCTCTTAATTCTAAAGTCTGCTCAATTTGCAGTCTGCCGATTGCCAGAGGTGGGAAATATATATCTAAAGATCTCCTATGCCGCACGTGAAAAATTTGAAACATACACAAAATAATGTATCTCCTTTGTCTGAGTATAACCATGGAATCACAGAATGGTTTGGTTGGAAGGGACCTTACAGACTATCCAGTTCCAACCCCCTGCCATGGGCAGGGACACCTCCCACCAGACCAGGTTGCTCAAAGCCCCATCCAGCCTGGCCTCGAACACTTCCAGGGATGGGTCGTCCACAGCTTTTCTGGGCAACCTGTGCCAGTGCCTCACCGCCCTCTGAGTGAAGAATTTATTTCTCAGGGCTGCTTTCAATCCATTCTCCACCTAGCTTGGATCTGTGCTTGGGATTGCCCTGGCCCAGGTGCAGGACTTTGCATTTGGCCTTGTTTGCACAGGCCCACCTCTCAGTCCCATCACGGTTCCTCTGGATGACATCCCTTCTCTCCAGCATGCTGACCGCACCACACAGCTTAGTGTCATCGATAAACTTGAGTATGTATAAATAATGTGTTCATCCTCATGGCTGGGAGTGCTTGATACATAATCAGATATAGTTCTACAAACAGGGGATGTATTGCAGTCATTTCACTGCTAGTTCCACAAGGACAAGTGAAGTAGAGGAACGTGAAATCAAAAAGACTTGCATGACTACAGGGAGACACTAATTGGATCCCAGAATTTTAAATCCATCTCCAAATGCAGAGAAGCAAAGACTGACTCACAGGCATTTCCTCAGAGCACACAGAGATGGAATTAGCTGGGAAGACGATGAGTATATATGCAGTAGAACTGGTATAAAAACAAATACATTTGTAGATTAAAAAAACAAATGCAAGTAATGTATTTATAAGGCTCCTAAGAGCTACACAGCTTGTAAGAGAGGCACACTCTCCACTCCTCAGAGGGACGTGGAGTCCAGGGACTTCCTATACTTACCTAAGATACTCCTGTTTCATAAGGAACTTTGCCTATCTAGCATAGATTAAATCCACCAAGTCTTCCAGCCCCACTGAATACTTCATCAATGGCAAAATCTCACCTAACATCTCATGGAGAAATAGTAGGCTTACCTCTGGCTGATAACCCTAATTTTTAAAGCAATATATTTCAAACCACTGGCAAGAGACAGGAATGGCAGTATTATTGCCCATTAACATTGCACATTTGAGCAATTTAGCAAATCACGAATTACATGCCAGCCCTCTGCAGACAGAGCAGTATACAGCAAGATCATACTCCACTGTACTCACTGGGCGAATACTGTGGTTGTATATGTGCAATGGCTCCAAACAGAGATAAACAAGGAGATATGTAACAGGAGTAAAAGTCAGGATACAGGCATTTGTCCTTAGGGCCTTATTTACAATAGCAATCCTTCCTGGCACACCAAGAATTCACAGAGTGTTTTCACTGGCTTTCACTTGATCTTTCAGTGTCACAGGTCTGGCAGATGTGCGTGAGCACTGATACCTGCCTTAGTTGGACTAAGAAATAAAGGATGTTTAATCACTCCTTTTCTGTACACCTAGATACAAGCTGGGCTGTAGACACTCCTAAGGGATGCCCAGTGGCAGTGCAAGCTTTGCTGTGCGTTCCCCTCCCTCTTTTGGATTACTTTTATCCCATCAATATGCCCAAAATGTGACCTCTGCTGGGTAACACTGGGTCATCTGCACCGGTTGTTCTGTTCTGCAGACCCGTGCCTATTGCACTGTGTGACTTTCCAACACAGACATAGCCTCAGAATTTCAGATCAGCTGATACATCACTCAATATGAAAGAAACCAAGAGGAAGGGGTATAACCACGCCTCACAGTCAAAGATCTGGCATGCATTCTGAACTAGAACAGCTCCCAGAGGAGACAGGTTGCTAGAAGACAAAATGATTCAAAGGAATTATTGCCAGGTCTTTGCAAAAGCTGTCATCTGCTTCAAAAGTCTTAAGTCTTATAATCATATGATTATATGAAAATCTCTTACCCTTGAAAGAACTGAACTAAGAAGAACTAAACTGAACTAAAAAGAATTAACTTAAACCCTGAAATCAAGGGAATTTAGAAAAGAGATAGAAGACAGCACTATTAATTTAGCACTATTAATTTTAAAATGTCTTGATCCTGTAATGATTTCTTACAGTTTGGGAATATATGCTGAAAAAAAACATGACTCAAAAAAAAAAAAAAGTTCTGCTAAAAGTGACCACTGAACACTTTATGTAAAATAAGCAAAATAACCCAAATTAGCAGAACAGTCAGCAGAATGTTTTGGTTTTTTGTTTGTTTTTTTGCTGCTGAGTAAAGGTATATAGCACAAACATTAGTGATCATCTCTTACCTACCTGGTAAACTCCACTGTTCACTTCTGAGTCTTAAGAGACAAAATTATGGCAACATTTCTGAACTTTTTCAGTATGCAATGTTTGCTCCCACATTCCTTGAAGTTACAACATCACCTGCTTTTGTGAACAGATTTATCTATCTTTTAAATATAGTATTTAAAAATTAAGAGCAATACTATTCTGTTTCATAACTTAGAGCAGTTGTTAAAGACAGAACCCTTGCTTTTAAATAATAAATAAGGTATCAGAACAAACTCCAACCTTTCCAGCCTGCAAACGAAACACACAATTTCAGAAGAGCCTAGGGCATACAATGAATTAATTGCTTAAGTTCCAGCTCCTTGGTGACACTGAGATGGTTGTAGAGGAAACCAGGTCCACAAACCCTGCCAAAAATTCTTTAAATTTCAAAGGATGGTACGGAGAAAGAGACAAAAGCAACTCTTCCCTCCGTGCTGGTCACTTTGCGGCAAAGACTTGGATGAAATGGATCACTTGGGAAGGGAAACGGGGGCAGAACAGTGCACTGCAGAGAAGTTCTCCCTGTTGTCTGGGGCTGGTGAGAGTTGCTGCAGGAAAGAAATTTGATCTAACTATATTTTGGTTTCTTTTTTGTTTCTTGTTTTTCTCCCCGCTCATCCCTGAGCTTTTGAGCCAGGGAGGTGGGTCAAGACCAAGTCCCTGTCTCCTTTCCTCAAGGCTGCCCACAGCAGAGCACAGGACAGCCAGAAACGGCTGCTACGCTTTTCTTCATCATACAGAAGGTAACCTCCGAGGGCAGCCCATGCAACTGAAAAAGGGGCAACAACACTTCGAAGCACTCCTAAATCTCAGCTGGGAATACCGTGGGTCAATTATCTCATATATCTCAATACCGTGGCATTATCTCATCCATGCTGTTTCAACACTGCATGTCTTACACTTATAACCACAAAACCACAGTCACTCTCTAGGGCAACAGGAGAGACCTTGAGCCAGAAAACGGGCACGCAAGCTACTGCTAGTTCTTACAGAGATACAGCCACACTATGCTGCCTTACCACGACTACTTGCATGATGGTGCACTAGAGAACAGAAAACCCAGTAGAAGAGAGAGTCATTGCCTTCCTCATAAGCTCTTCTCCAACAGTGTAGTGCTAACAAACTTCCTAAAGCACAGAAAACAACGGCAAGGCCTGGTCCCACTCTCCCATCTTGCTAGCCCACTGCCACCTGCTCCTTCGCATCCTCTTAAAAGCTCTAGGATTCAAGGAGGCTTTGCCGCTGGCTCAGACACGGCACAGGTTTGTTTCTCACGCTTCTATCTGGTCTTCACTCTTTAACAACAGAACTCATATGATATGTGTGGCTTCTCTCCCAGGTGCTTAATTTACCTTCTTAAATTTAATTTTATTGCAAGAAAATGAATTAAGCAATTAAAGGAAATACAATTTCAGTAATAATATTTTACAAATGTTTGAAAGAAATATCAGGAGGAAATCTGGGGAAAAAAGTCTACAGCAGTGAATCTGCTTAAATTCATGTAGATGAAGAAGTTCCCCTGGACACAAGCATAGTTAATCTGCAAACACAAATGAGCAAAATATGAAACTAGAATAGTCTGTTTTATTGCAGCTTCATTAAATCTTCAATTCTCCAGTGCCCTAAATGAGAAGAGAGAAAAAAGTCCTTCACAAAATGAAAGTGAACAAGATATAACAGCACCATGGCAGCATGTCTCTAGAGAACTTTCCAAATCTGCTCAGAAGACTGTCTGTTTTTTATAAAAGTTGCTACAAATCCCACATACCTGATTTTAATGTATGATTTTGGTAGTGGTCTTGTTCTCAAAATGAGAGGAGTAAATCAGGAATTACCTTCACAGAGCCCATAATTACAGCAAAAGAAATGAGACAGCACTGAATTTTCTCCTGTACAATGGCAGTATTTTTAGATTTAAGACCACCTACATTCTAATTTGTTTTTAACTTAGGAATTTATTTTATTATTAAAATGTATTCTACGGTACTCGTAGGCATCAATCAGAAACTGAACCCAAGCATGCCCAGCTGCTTTCTTGGTCACTACATTGGCGATGCGCATCAGGAAAGACAAAACCCTAGCTCCTGGAGTTGAGATTTTCTAGACCTTAGCATCACAACCTCTCATACGTCCAGAGATTAAACAGGAATATGAGCAAGGAGGCAAACGAATTCAGTCATTTTTGCTACACACTTATCAGCACAAAACAGAAGGATAACTCATTTTCTAAAGACACTCTACAACTTTTATCTTAGAGTTGCACCAGCACTTCTTTGCATTAAAATAACACAGTTTTCTCCCTAGTTAGGAAGAAGCACGAAAAACTGAAACTGTCTTGTCTTGAATCACATGAATCCATGCAGCAGTATAGTTAGCAAACAAGATACTGCATTTCACATTTGCAACTTATCCAGATACTTTCCGTCACTGGCTGTACCAGCGGACCCAGCACAGATGCCACAGCATTTCAGAGAGACGCAGGAATATGCTAATGCAGAGTTCAGCTTCTGCCCAGAACACTTCTGAACTTCACTGTTACCTATTAGAATGAGTAAAAGATTTAAAATAGGTGCTTTGTTCATCACAAGCTTGCAGAGCTTTTGGCAGTCAATGCTGAGGAAAATTTTCACATACTTAAGGACTGCCACTCTGTTTGCTACCCAAGCTCAAACTATGGGAAGGAACAAGCACCCGAATCACAAGTGGCTTATTTTGCAGACACTGTCTGGAAACTTTTGTTAAAAGATTGTTCAGATCAGCTGACTCTTTTCCCTTTTCCTTATTCTTTCTCCCCAGTGAGACAGGAAATTTGCAACAGTTGGGCTTATCATCATAGAAATAATGTCGGCTTTTTCCTTCTTAGTCATGTTCGATTCCACGTACACTGACGGACACCGCTAAATGCACATTGACCTCTATAACCACCGGTTTTATTGAGGTTCTGTGTATTTTGGGAATGCTGACCATCTTGTCTCCTATGCTGGAGCAACACATACTGTAATAGTGTCCAGATCAGGAATTGAGGATCCTGGATACAGTGCACTAATGGAGCAGAAAATACGAAGTGGCAGCTTCATTCACCAGTGCCTGCCATTTCTCCTGGCTCTGATAATCAGAGTTATCCATACAAACATAAGCACAAAATTTGCCTCTGTTCTGGTTCTGAGGCTTTCTTCTGAGAACTTTCCTACTCTTTCATCCTCATTCATCTTCATTTCAGGAAATCTTACTCCCACCCACCTTTACAGTTAAATAAAAACTAGAGTACTCTGAAGAGAACACCAAAAGCTCTACAATCTATTTCACTTATCACAGAGTAGTTTTTTGTTGTTGTTGTTTGTTTTGTTATGTCTATAAAAATGCAGCCATTCTGAAACAAGCCAACCAGGCCTTTGCAGAGAGATTTGACAATTGTGAAAATCACAGGTTCCAAAATGAAATTATTTTGAATTAAGACATTGCAAAACAAAGTGAAGTTATCTGCCTTTTGATATCAGGCATTTGTGTTTCTTACTTTAATACAAGAATCCAGTTCTCACCAAAGCTTAACTTTTGCTGCCATGTGCCCTTTGTTTACAGAGGCAAGACAAACTGGTCAAAACTAACAGAGAAAAAGGTATTTTTCTATATGAAAACAAAAGTTAAAGATCTACATTACTTATTTCAGAAGTTTCTAAGCTTGTGTATTTTTCAATAATTAAGTCTTCCTCTCCTCCAGAAATTCACATTTTCCCTGTCTATACTTAAGACAGGCAAGATGTACAGCACATTATGCCTACTGCCTGCAACAGAGTCGCATTCTGACAGCAGTGAATATGCCCAATATACAGTAAAATGTTTTTCAGCACTTTTGTGGAAAGGGAAGGAGATTTCCCCTCAGTCTCAGAAACAAATAGTCCTATTTTAGAAACAAATTTAGAGCATATATAATAGAGACCGTAAAAGTACCATAAGATACAGCCACTCTTCCTGAAAGACAAACTTTTATTTTTTAGTGTTAGCACAAGGCTCCCTGTATTAGACTCCATTCTAGTCAGTCAACCATGTGCACATATGCTTATTCCGCATTTCAAAGTACACTTCTACATTCAAACTTTTTGGTTCCTAAAAAATATTTGCATACCACTGAACGTTCCTCATGCTGGAACTGTTTTAAAAGTTCTTACTTCCTTTAATAACTGTAGGAAGTAAAATCAAATCCTTTCTGTTCTTCACCACAGCAAGAAATGGGATGAAGCAACCACCAGAAAACTCAGCTAAGACCTGCTCCTAAGTACTAAAATCTCCTCTTACTCCAACTGGAGTAATAGAGACCTTTAACTAACTCTGTTTCAGTGTCTAAAATAGCATCCTACAGAAAAACAAAAACAAATTCAGCCAGTGAATTCACTGAGAAAAAATATACCAACTGATCATCTCTAATGCCATGAACAGTTCTGTGCAAATACTCTGATTCCAGTGGAAAGGACGGTGCTTCATTCACTGTCCTCAGATCCTTTTTCAAACAATATCAATTAAGTGGAAAAGCTACTTGAAAAGGTATACTGACAGGAGGAACTCCATCCATCCTAGAGTTATACTTCTAAAAATTGCAGCGCTTTAAATTCAGTCCTCCGATTATGATGCCATAACTTTCCAAGACAGACAAGCTCTAAGTGACTCATCTGGTAAGACAAACACTATCTTTGACATTCACGTCTTTTGAATTATTAACTGGTTTACTGCATCTACATTGATTTTGCATGAAAAGGAATTCTTGGCACATTCTTGCAGGCTGAAAATTGCAGACTACAAAAGAACTCAGCAAAAATTATATGATCAGCTACTGCTGTTTGAAAGTCCTGTTAGTTTACATAAAGTCATAAAAGATGAAATCAAGAACAGTTTTCAGGGAAACATTCTCTCTAGGGAAAAACAAACAACTCCCCCAACAAACAAACAAACCAACAAACCACCAACCTTAATTTCACAGAATCACAGAACCATAGAGTATACTGAGTTGGAAAGGACCCACAAGGATCATCGAGTCTAACTCCAGGCTCCACCCAGAAAATCAGACTGTGTGTCTGACAGTGTTGTCCAAACACTTCTTGAACTCCCATAGGCTCAGTGCTGTGCCCACTGCCCTGGGGAGCCTGTCCCAGTGCCCAACCCCCCTCTGGGTGCAGACCCTTTCCCTAACCCCCAGCCTGACCTTGCCCTGTCCCAGCTCCATGCCGTTCCCTCGGGTCCTGTCGCTGTCCCGAGAGCAGAGCTCAGCGCCTGCCCCTCCGCTCCCCTCATGAGGGAGCTGCAGGCCGCCATGAGGCCTCCCCTCAGCCTGCTCTGCTTGGGGCTGAGCAAACCAAGGGACCCCAGCAGGACAGTCCCTTCCCTCAATCAGCAAGCAGCGCCATGCTTGATGCATCCGCGGAGCATCTATTTTGGAATGTGTTTTGCATCACCCTATTTTGTTGTTGTGGCACTTTTGCCCACAGAAGCAGAACAGAAGTGATGGTCAGTGTTGATATTTTAGAGTCAAAGAAAAATGAAGTGTGTCCTCAGTGCTAGTGAATTTAACACTACCTAAATTTATTAACACAAAAGTGAAAAGTAAGCCCTATTTCTAAATGCTTAGGTTTCACATTTAAAGATTTTTCTCAGCCAGTAGAATAACTAGGCAATCTATATAAATAAATAATATGTATGTTCAAAAATCAAGCTGCAACCCATAAAAAGATGAGGAAGACAGAGCAGTGTCAGCATTTTACTAAAATGGGGTATAAGTAGCTTTTCTGTCACCAGAGTAGGGGGAAATGGTGGAGAAAGTCAACATTTTTCTCTGTTTAGAACTTCAGCTTGCAAGAATTCGGTATAATTCCCACTTGGACAGACAGATTACAAATCCAAGGTAGATATGACCAAAACAGAGCCCAACTGAAATTACAGAAATGCAATTCCAGCTGTTTTGTGTCCAATGAACTCAACGAGTGGCACCTATCTGTTTTGAAATATGCATGGATTCACTTCACCAGCCCTCTCCCACGTGGCGTGCCTGTTACCTGAACCAGAACCAGTGCTTTAATTTCTAATTCTTTCAGGAGGTCCTCTGGCAAAATGTCAAGCCACCTTTACAGGCTGCTGCTAGTAAGGTTACACTTGCTGCTGCCTCAGCAGCACCTCTGCTGGGATCAAATAACACCCCTTCACTGGTGGGTGAATGGAGATGAGGCAAACCATTGCCGCTTGGTGTGACCCATACAATGCTAGAGCAACTACTTCAGCCAGTTTCAGTCTAAGTAAGAGGATTCTTTTTAAAATGCTATTTAATTATAAAGACATGGCCTCCAGCATGGGCAAAACAGCATCACATCAATTATTATGACAAACCCACAAATCATCCCGTCTGAGATTGCCATGGCAGTTTCCATTTTCAGACAAATTAGAATTACCATGAACTTCAAATAGCCACTTATTTTTTATTTTCTTCCACAAAAAGTCTACAGGGACTCCATAAAGGGAAAGCTTATGATAAACATTAGTACAGGAAAAGTAAAATTCTTTTCTTTTTTTTCCCCTCTTCAGGACAAAAACAAAACAAACAAACAAAAAGTTAATTTCTGTCATTTCTGTGACAGGTCGGACAGATTCCTCTAACATCTGCTATAACCTCAGATTTAAAAAACGTACTCTTTCTTCTCCAAGATTAAATCCAAGATTAAGTGCAAGATTAGATAAGCAGTGGAAGGTGAGGCAGTTCTAGGCAATTCTGCTGTGGCAAAGACCATCATAGGAATACTGTGCTTTAGATTGGTGCTCCTTCCTCTGCAAATAGACATATTAAAAGAGTGTCAGCACCACAGTTGTCCACCAGGGACCAGTACAAAGACAATGAGGACCAGAGTCCAAGAAGTTGCCAGAAGGCAGCACAAAGCAAGAACTTGTAGAAAAGGGTGTTGGAAGGCAGCTCTGGTTGCCTATGAGGGTACTACAGATCCCCACTAAGAAGAGGGCCATGGGTCTACGTAATTCCTGTCACTTCCCACCACATGCTGTCCACTCACTACTTCTCTTCAGATTTACTCACAGAGCTAAAACAGTTCCCCATGGCCTGCAAAACATATTTTCAATGCTGTCTGTCCTGTTCATCTTTTAAAGTCAAAGATGTCACTAGCAGATTACCAGGTCAAACAGTCGGTGTTCAAGCTCCTTCAGCCTCCACAACAAATGTGTATAGTCATCCCAGCACCTCATTTAAATGTGCACTTCACAGTTACACAGCATAATATTCTGCAGAGTAACCTCTGCAGAGTCCGTTTCTGCTAAATCTGTGTATGCCGCTTCATTTAGAAATGCCATTAGCATGACAGTCATGAGGGCATGTTTAAATCTTAGACACTGTTGTACAGGAATGACCAGGAGCACCTCATTCTTCCTATTTCTTTGCTGTGAAATACTTCCAATGGTGATGAAATCAAGACAAAAAACAAAACTCTGATCCTAGTTGTGCTTTGAACATAGCAACCACAGGTGTTCTTTGCCTCCAAAGATCACTGGGAGAAAAATTGCAAATGCGTGTCAATCAATACTTCAGTTTTATATATATTTACATATATACATACAAAGAATGGGAACGGCATATATCAGGTGGAAAGATAGTGAAGTGATAAATGCCTAAGAAATACTGCAAAAATAAGAAAAAATAATGAGCCATTATCTTTCTTACATACTAAGCAGTTGTTCTTTTTGTTAGATTTAGAAACAGATGGAAATTGGAGCAGATTGTTTAAGCCATCAACAATTCAGAAGGGTTACACAATATCCAAGTAATGGGCTATTCAGATTAAGGTCAATTTTTTCACCCTTTCAATTATGTAATATTGATAAAAGGACATATGGGAATGATGCCAACTATGAATACCGTATCTGGCACACAAACTAAAGTGCACAAATAGAAGGAATTTCCCTACCTGAAGCTGAAAACATTCCCTCCACATTCAAGTAAATAACTTTCTCAAAAACTGTCTTTACTCCCAGATCAAAAATTTGCTCCCTTTCCCTGACCTAAAATTTTAACACTTTGCACTGAGAGAAAACAACAGACTGATGGTGGCACACAGCCCTCAAAGAGAGGTTTTTAACAGCTAGTTCGGGCACTGTCCTCAGCCAGCCACCTCGCAAATGGCCCTTTTTGTCTTACCTCCACCTGCTCAGAACCTTCCACGCCATGGGAGGTGGAGGCTTCCTAAGTCCAATGTAAGCAATCCAAAGTGCAACAGCCCCACTAGGAACGATATAGAATTGTTCAACCTCCCAAACTAGCCCACATACCTCGACATGTATGGGAACGGACAAGAATTTGGTGGGTAGTGCTGAGAGGAAACATGGAGGGAGATCAGCAGACACCATTTGAGTGCAGTTTCAGTCAAAGTCAGGTAAAGACAGGTGAAGTGCTTTGCCTGGAACGGTTGAGGTTGGAAAGCATGCATAGGTTCCACTGAACACAGTGGGACAGTCACATGTATATTACAGAAGATGGGGCTGGATGGGTATTTAGGAAAATACTGCTATCAGTATGTCACTTTCCATGTCCTCTATCAGTACGAAAGAAACACTAAAAATTAGTTAGTTGAAATTTGAGAGCAAAGCAAGTGTAGAAAACACGTTGTGTCTAAAGAAAGATTGCTTTACCCACTGCAGTGAAAAATATTTCACACATTCCTGACCAAGGAACTAAAAATAAACAAATAAATTAGCTAGATGAACCACAATATAGAAAGCACTTGAAAAGATAAATTTTTGTCATTCTCATATTCCCACTGATTTCAATGGAACCTCTTACAAGTTTATGGGGTTACACACACTCACTTTTGCTGGATCCTGCCTAATAAGCAGACATTCTTCCATTCAATGCAGATGTTCAGTGTTTCCTAACACTGCCTCATCTCTAATGCTGTCTTCTTGTGGATGAACCTATGTGCCAAATCCATGCTGGTGGTTTTAAAGCCATACAGCAACCTGCAGGCCACAATAGTCTCTCCCTCATGCTGGGATAGTGCTAATGGCAGAGGAGTCTGCACGCCTAAAGGAAAGGAGACCATTTAGTGGCATAGCATTTAGTTACCTATTTCTGGTGAAAAAAAAAAAAAAAAAAAAAAGGACTTGGAGCAATCTTCTTAGCTCCAGGATGTCCAACAGATCTGCAGCAGCACAGTTAACATTCAAATGTGTTTATTTTTCTTCCTTCAGCACTCTGTGGATAATTGACGTAAATGAATAGTCTAGCCTGCTCTCCACCCATCAATTTAACTTCTTGCAATTCTGAATAAATGTCAAGAGTTCCAGACTCAACCTGGTTTTTACAAACTCAAGAATACTTCTTCTGAACTTTATGATGCTGCCCAGAGGTAAAACCATTATTATTATTATTATTTTTCTGAAAGGCAAAACATTCTATTCACTCTACATTCATTCTAAAAGGAGCAAAGTTCCCACCTGCTTTTCAATGACTTACTGTTGCTGCAGCTGGTGCAAGGAATTTGACAGACCGTAAGTTCTTCAGCATGACTTCTTGTTAAAAAAACAGAGTGTCAGTATTTAATACAGGTGAGTTTAATCTTTCACAAGTCAAAAAATGATGAATGAAAACAAAAATACTTGGAAAAAAAAATACATGGAAATTGCACGACTGCAAGTTCTGCTAGAATGTTACTGATGAAAGAAAAATATTTTTAAAATAAATTGTGCCACAAATCTTTATACTTGCAATTGGAACTGTATTTTGTAATAATATTGTATGGTCATAATGCACCTGTGTTAATAAAGGCTACTAATTTTACAACATTAAAGACAGAAAGAAACTAAACCAAAGACTTGAAAATGCTTAACGGGATTAAAGGACACTGCAACCTCAGAAATAACTTGAAATCGTTCCTGGTATGATTTAGAACTCTAGTATGACTGCATACCATACACAGGATCTTATGTGAATAAGAACCAAGGAAATGAGTCAGAAACTTTAAAACTTCAAAATTGTTTTTTGATCATGTCTGGGAAGCTTTATTCATAGTGGCAATACCAATCCATATTCCACCTGGGGATTAATCCCTGATCAAAAGGATTACTCCCAGGAGTAAGGTCAGCACGACCAAGTCCTGGATTTCTCACTCCTACTGAAAGAAAGACAATAAACAGATCTGTCTCGCAATCTACTTGTGAGTCATTCTCACACATGAATGTGTCTTCATGCCCTGCATACGATCTGTGAAAGTCAAGGCTGGGCCCAAAAAATCCCTGGGTCATCTGATATCAGGCTGCTAAATCTGGCATCAGAAATTTACTATTTTGGTTCCAGACAGCTAAAACTCTTCCTTCCTCCCAAATGACAAGTACTGCTGACAATCAGTGTGAGAGTGTCATCTGAAGGACGGAGCATCGTTCACAGACCTTTCACACCACACTCCCCACGAAAAAGATGTTTACCCCTGCTGATGCAGAGGCACACTCATTAACTTACAGTAATGGTGAATCAAGACACATTATTCAAAAGTGAACTGCAGCTTGCCCAGGTGAGACAGACACTGCAATTTGCATGTTTTGGCACCAGAACACAGTGCAGTGGTGACGGTTTGATGGTTCTCCGGGCTCCTGCCAGCGCCGTAGGTAGCAGGAGGGGGATAAAACGAAGTAGCAGCAGCAGATGGACACTGCAGCATGGGCTCAGTAACGCTGAACTGCTCCTTGCCGCATCTGCCAGAGTAGAGCAGGTTTCTGTGAGGGCTGTTTTACCAGTGATGCAGCATAATTTGGTAAGAAAGGTGAGACACAATGTCACCCTGTTCTTGCATGGGCCTATGCAGGACTTGACATACCCCACTGCACTTGTAGTCAAAATGGGTATGGTATAAAGACTGCAAGAATGAGAACTGGGACTACCTGTATTAGAAATCCTCCTTCTGGGCAAATTTCTCCACAGTGCAACAAGAGATTAGATGAAAAAGATAAGACAAATGAGAAAGGGAAAAGCACAGGTGCTGAGAAGCCTAACGGCTGCTGCATCTTGCGTGTTTGCACCTACAAATTGCTTACAGCAACCTAAACTGCTACCTGAAGATGCCTGCAAGGACAATTAGTGGGTTGTAACCAGGAGTTTTGCACAGAGTTGCACATAAAATGAAGGAGCATCAACACAGGTCTCAGTCTCAAATCTCTAAATGCAAGGAAATTCCCCTGACTTCTGTGAAAGCATTTTACATTTATCCCCGAAGTATGTTAAGTCAGCCCTTGGTTCAGGAATTGCACCCTTACAGAGCACAACATGCAGGATTTTGTATTATGAAACAGGTCGAAGCCTGGTGAAACGGCCACCCTGACCTTCCGCAATAACACACCGTGCCTAGAGCAACACGGCCAAATCTCATTATTCAGATTTTGGCTGTACTCGGGGGAAGGGGGAGAGGGGGTAAAGAAAATTGAAAAAAAATGTCACTGTACCACGGATTTAGAAAGTCAGACCGAGCAAATGCCGGCAGAACCCCAGTCCTCGGAAGGGGAGCAACGAGGTCCACACAGGGGGAGGCAGCCCCTGCCCCTGCACACACGAGCCCCACATACCCATGGACACCTGTGCATGCCCATGAACAGCCCTGCACACTCATATACTGTGTGAACCCTTGCACACTCACACACCTGTGCATGCTCACCCACTCATGCACCATCCATGCCTGTGCACACCCATGCATGCCTGTGCACCATGCACACCCATGCATGCCTACGCATGCCTGTGCATACTCACACACCTGTGCACGCTCACACAGCTGTGCACTATGCACAGCCATGCATACCCACACACACCTGTGCACCATGCACACCCGTGCATGCCTACGCACGCCTGTGCACACTCACACACCTGTGCACCATGTACACCCGTGCATACTCACACACACCCATGCACCACGCACACCCGTGCACCATGCACGCCAGTGCATCCTCACAGATCTGTATACACTCACACACCCGTGCACCATGCACACCCACGCACCATGCACACCCGTGCATGCCCACGCATACCTGTGCACGCTCACACACCCGTGCGCCACGCACACCCGTGCACACTCACAGATCCGGACACACACACCCATGCACACCCGTGCATGCCCACGCACACCCGTGCACACTCACAGATCCGTGCACCACGCACACCCGTGCACGCTCACACACCCGTGCACCGTGCACACGCGTGCACCGCGCACCCCCGTGCAAACCCGCTCCCCTCGCGCCCCCCTCCCCGTGCACGCACACACACACACACGCACACGCACACGCACACGCACACACACCCCGGCGAGCGCCCCGCACGTCCCCGCACGCCCCCTGCGGCGCGGGCACCTGGGTGGCTTTGTGGAACTGCTTCTTCAGGCCGGCCACCGACATGGCGCCAGGCGGCCGAGCGGGGCCGAGCGGAGCCGAGCGGAGCCGAGCGGGATGGAGGGGTCCGCGCGTGCCGCTGCCGCTGCCCGCAGCCCCGCGCTGCCGGACGGGGGGGAGGCGTCAGGCGGCGGCCTCGCGGCGCTGCGGGGGCGCCGTGACGTCAGGGCCGGCCGCACCGCCCCCTCTCCCCCCCTCTCCGCCAGCCGCCACAACGTTCGGCGCTGACGGCGCCCCCACCTCACACAGCGCCCTGTGCCCGCCTCACAGACCCGGGGGCGCAGCCCCAGCCGGGCAGTCCCGGTGCCTGCGGGAACCCTGCAGCCCTTGCGGTGCGCTCAGGCCCCCGGTTTGCCTCAGGGGTTCCCCCGACGCGCAGCTCGGTTCTTTTCCCCCCCTCCCGTCCATGTGCCAGTGACACCGGTAGGAAGCCGAGCCTGAAGGCTGCCCTGCTGGCAGGGCTGTTGGCTTCACGGTAAAAAGCCTCGAGTGATACCTGGGCTTTTTACTGCGCTTGGTATCGATAAACGCCGATAGCAAGTTCTCTCGCAGCGCAGTCAGATGGGTTTTAAACGCTCGCGGAAAAGTAATTAACGATTATTTGGCGCTGCCAGCAAAAGCCTAAGCAATGTGAGAGCAGCGTGATCCAGGCGTAATGATGCTTCTCTGCAGGCTGGACCCGTAGCTGTGCATGTGTGCCGCGAATTAGCACAGCCGAGATGTGTGTTCACACAAGGCTCAGCCAGCTGGCTGAAAGCAGCCATGCTACGCTGGCTTTGTAACACCGTCACAACAAACACTCAACACAAACTAGATAGGATGATTCACACTAGATGGGATGAAAATATTTTCAGAACTACCTGAAGATGTTTCTAAACTGCACATGGACTTGCCGTGGTGTACCACAGATGCTTGGTGCACCCAGCAAAGCTGCAGCGCTGCCCTGTGCAGGCCCACATCCCACCTCTGGCACAGGCTGCCCAGAGAAGCTGTGGGTGCCCCATCCCTGGAGGTGTTCAAGGCCAGGCTGGATGGGGCTTTGAGCAACCTGGTCTGGTGGGAGGTGTCCCTGCCCATGGCAGGGGGTTGGAATTAGAAGGTCCCTTCTAACCCAAACTATTCAGTGACTCTATGATACCATATGATACATCTCAGCTCTCTGAAGCATGGAAAAGCACCAAGACCCCATGCTGCTGACCCAGAAGCATAGTTCTACAAAGGGACTTGCAGTGAGGGAAAGGATCATGATTACAAGTCACATCTCTGCTTTCTGAAGCATTACCAACATTGTTCATAATGAAGAATGGCAAACCAATGTTGCTCTATTTCAAAGAACACCTTTATTCCTGGAAGCTGGAAGTATTTCCTTTACTAAAATACAATTCATGCCTGTCAGCATCGATGGACTTACAACTACTTTGACTAAATTAAATGGTGAAGTTTGTTGGCCAAAGACAACTTTGTTTGGTATATGCTTTTCAGTATATCACATCATTTGTGGCTCTTTTTATTGTTCTTTACAGTTTATTAAAAACAGAAGTCATTGCACTGAAGCGAACTTCAGAGCATTATTCACCTAGATTTTTCCAAGAGAATCATAGAATCATAGATAATAAACTGTAATGAACAATAACAAGGTGTTTGCTTATAACATATCACATCTCATTCTGAAAAAAAAAAAAAAAAAATATATATATATATATATGCAGGCAAAATGAATTAAGAAAATATCATTGTTGCATACCCAAGCAATAACCAAATGCAGTAAGTACTTTGTTACAGACAACCCTAATCCCATCTTTTGTTCACACTGTTACAACTTTTTTCTCATGTTGTTTTTTCTCATATGTTTTCTCATATGTTTTCTCATATAACACGTAGTTGATTTTGTAGATTTAGAACTGCGTGCTACTTCTAGCAATATTTGCATTATGTGATGACTTTGATGACTACTAACTTAAAAATGCTATGCAAGTATAATTGATAGTAATACTTAGAAAGTATTTCATATATCACAGGAAAAATTGAGTTTTCAACTACCCAAGAGCTGTACTGTGAACTTGTAAGCACTGATAGTGTGGTAAAGATCATGCAAGAAACACTTTTACTTATCTATATGATAATTTCATTTCAGAGAATTTAGAATGGCAAGAATCTTCCCTATTTCACCATTTGCCCACAGATTAATTCTTCAGCTTTTTTTTTTTTTTTTTTTTGTAAAGAAGGCAAAGAAGAAGACAATAAAATAAAATAAAATAAAATAAAATAAAATAAAATAAAATAAAATTAAATTAAATTAAATTAAATTAAATTAAATTAAATTAAAATCTGGATGATTAAAGCAGGAATTAATTTGAGGTAGTTGGTATGTTAAGCTCCAGACTCAAGTTGTCTGATTTTTGGAACCCTTACAAGTAAACATTGTCAGACTAATTGGGACAGAACATTGCTGAAAAAAAAAAAAAAAAAAAACCTCTCTTTTTCTAGAAGAGTGAACAAAATCTCATAATCTTTTTCAAAATATAAGTAATTTAAACTGCATTATTCAGAAAAATAAGGTGGAAATGTCTTTTGCGGCTACCTAGACAGTAGCATGAATTCTTTATAAAATATAGCAATTTCCAGATCAGTACAGTAGTAAGCTAAAGCCTGATGGCAGAAAGAGTTTTCCATTAATGTTTGAACATGATCTTCCTTAACACACTTAAAAGGCTTGTTACCATTTACTCTGCACCTTGATTTCAGTTTTAAGTTTTTGTTAATTCTTTTGGGCACAAACACACTAACATGCCCATTTTTTCTCAAAATCCTCATTTCATTCTTTTGCAGTGGTGTTTCACTTATGTTGTTTGGCCATTCTTAACTTAATTCTCAAATTATGCCTCGTATTTTACTCCAAGGAACTGAAATTCCTTTTACAGAGAGATTAAAGGGGAAGCACAAGTAGATCACTTTCAGGGAATTGGAGTTTGATACAATTCCCATTGTCAGGAGATCAAGATGCATAGCAGAGCTCCAGAAGACTTCAGCCTCTACTGATATGGAAATCTAGGCATCTTCCAGCAGTGGTATGAGACAGCCCCCATGCTCCTTTTATAAGCAAGATGTTTTAAAGATGCAATTTACTGCACAGCTCTAAAGCCAGTAACAATTAAACAGCTATTTTCATTCTGAAAGTCATTATGTGAGAGAAGTGGAAAAAACATGATTAATTTCAATAGACCCTGAAGAATCTGATCCCAGGTTTTTTTTGGTTGTTTGTTTGGTTTTTGTTTGTTTGTTTTTTTAACTCAGTTAACTAGTATTTCCAACAGCACAAGGGGATGTAAAGTATAATAAAATCCCATGACAGTTTGCCCACCAAAATGAAATAAAATGCTAAGAATAAAAGAAAAACATTAGGAAGAGTTACTTGAGCCAAAGAATTCAAAAATAAATTCCAGGAGAGAATGTTGTGGCTACATATTACAGGTTCTTGCAGAATGTGCATTGGAAGCAAATCACTCCGTTCCAGCAGTTACAAAGTAATAAAGGCACATTGAAAGACCAAAGGTCAATGTAATCAAACACGATGAAATCATCAAGCATTATGAACTCAACTCTTTCAAAATAGATAACATGGAAACACCAGAATGTACTTGCAATGTTCACTCACACTTCACTGGGGAAATATCTGGATATTTATAAAGGTACTTACAGTGTCCCGTTTATGATCTTACATGAAAACTTTGTTGATATTATACTCACTTTGCTTGTGTAAGACAGAAAAGTATAAAACAACCTTACAAAAAGGGAATCCAAACTCCAGGGAAGGTTCAGTCAATTACCCACAGTTGCTCAGAAACTGTGTAGGTCAACCAGAAATTAAACAAGAAACTCTACCTTGCATATCAAAGTCCTTGTTCAAAACCTAATCCATTCAGCTACTCTTCTATAAATCAGCTAGCAAAGACAGGTGAATTCAAAGAAGGTAAATCAGCAGGAACTGAATGATATTATGAAAATAAAACCAATTATTTAATTGGTCAGTTTATCAAAAGAGTGAAAAAAAATAGATACAAATACATTGTGTTACTCTGTCCATCATCACAGCAATTGAGCATGTAAGCATGTAAGTAAGACATAAAGGAAACAAAAAGAAATTCCATTATCCCCTAATCTCTTAAAAAAATGAATTCCTACATTGATTGGGAAATATCTTGGCAGCTAAGATGGTACACAAGATGTAGGCAGCTAGTCCCAAGGAAGGAAGATGGAAACACCTAAGAACAAAAGAAGCAGGACAGAAAAATGTCCATAAACCACGTCCTCTTTTTGGAATTACAGCAGCCATTTCATTTTGCAGAAAACAAACAAAAAATAAAACAGGATTAGCAGGGTTTTTTTTCCTATCATTGAAGTGTTATTATTCTTCCTAACAACATTGTAGAGAAAGTAAATATCTGAATTTTGGTGTTTGTTTCAAGCATTATATAAATTATTCAGATTTAGTCCCAACAGATCTACCCTTGCAAATCATCCAATTCCAGTCTTATGGATTTAAAACTTCAATTTTCTTTCTTGGTACATGATTGACAGATGATGTCTCCTATAAAGATTTCTTATTTATTAAAGGGTACAAAGCTTAATTGAACACAATACTCTGATATGACACTTCTTCGACATGTGTTTATCAAACCACTGCAGATTTTTTTTTTGTCACCATGCTCAACAGAAAACAAGGTATGTGTCTTTTCCATAATACCTTGCAAGCAAGCATTTTTTGTTTCTCTTAGGTGATGAGAGCCTTTTATGACAGTATGTTTCTTATAAGGCTATTGCAGAGCACTGTACTTTTCCCGAAGATACTTAAACAGTTCTCTGCCGTGTTGAATGAGGTCTGCTTTTACTCCTGCTATTCTGCACATACATCTTCCCTTGTCCATTTTAATCCTATATTGGAAAAATGCAGGACCAAGCAATCATGAATCTTGTCATTGTGGCTTACCGCCAGCAATAAGCTAATATGTTTGTGTGAACTGCTCCACTGGTTATTAAGAGAGAGAAAGATGTGTTCTTCTCAAGCTTCAAGTCTTCGTTAATGCCAGTTTAGCCAGAACTTAAATAAGTAGTTAGATCCATCATTCACTGGATGCTGGCTACTCTGGATAATAAATAGATCTTTAAGACACACAAATAAAATTAATTGTCAGTCACCATCTAATATCACTGACTAGCATTTTTTTAGCCATGCTTTGTAGCAGCCGCCATGTATGTATTCCACCATAGCAGCTATGGAATACCAGAAGAATGCATGCAGAGAAGAAAGAGTCCTTTGCCCACCACCAGCCCTTCGTCCTGTTTGATTCAACGTAATAGCTTAGATCCAACATTATAACTTAGTCATAGCTAGGACGGCTAGCAGCACAGAGTAACCTAGATCAACTACAGAGATGCTGGAGCTCTTCTCATGTATTTGCTGCATTGCCTAGATAAAGGTGTTTTAGTAGTCCAGAAGTCCCGGGATTAGCATTTTGGATATCTTCAAGATGTTTCTCCTGCAGCCAAGAGACATAAATACACATGCATTTATGTGTGTGTACTAGAACAAGACACCTGCTTTAGGTCTGCAGCTAGCTTGGGTTTTTAAATGACTGCCGTTGTATTCCAAAATTTAATCAGCAGAGTAGCGTGGCTTAATTTCTCAGATTCTCTCCCTTGTCTATTTGTAGCATGCTATCAGCTACTACATGGAGCAGATGTTAGCATGTCCACATCACCAGCTCCCAGGAGGCAGAGAACAGCAAAAAGGTAAGCATCATTTGTTCTTGCCAAAACTAATGAGTGTTCCTTTTCATCTGTGTGCTTGTGGGCAGCCCCTCACTGTACTCTATCAGCAGGCCTGCTTTAAATAAAGCTCTGCAGCCAGCATAGTCTTATTTCTGATAATTTATATTAATTCAATCTATACAGTGAGCTATTCCATCTCTTGGTGCATTACAGATTACATTACATGTAGATAAATAAAATTTGATCAGAGAGTGTGCAAAGTGGGAACTCATCAGACTGCTTGCATACTTATGTTGCAAAATTCTTACTCAGTTTTTCATTCCTGTGCTATAATTCTGTTTTACCTAAGTGACCATTCTATTTTTGCTCATGCTTTTATTGCATTGTGGATGTTTTTAATATTTTAATCTTTAGAAACTGTCAGCATATTATCTTTGTGTCCCTGTACCACACATGGAGCTGATACAAACTAACGTAAGCCATCCAAATAAATGTCTAGCTTTTCAAACTTCAGGGCCTAAGAATCAATGACTACACAGTTTTTCTTGACTTTCTGCTCACCTTTAAAATTTCTTTTATTTTGTGGAAGCATGGGTTGGCTAATAGAGAACAAAATGTTCCAGACAGGTGAAGTAAGAGAGATATACAGAAATACAAGATGAAACTGCAGAACATCCAAGGTAATTTTTTGGCAGACATTGTTAAGGTGAAAACATCTTCAGGGATTCAAATTACCATTGCAGTCAGCATGAAACAACCACAGTTTCATATCAAATGATATAAGAACATGCGCTTTAAAGAACAAACGGCAGTTCCAGCTTTGCAGCCACAGCTGAATCAGTAAATTCTGGTGCAGTAAGGTGCCATTAGCTCTTAACCTCCATCAGAACAAAATGCACAACTTTTTATCCATATATTTATGTTTCATAGCATTACCATGTGAGGTTTGGGTACAGACTGGTTATTCTGTCCTGTTGAATGTCCAATAATAACTGTGATCAGATAGCATTTTTTGTCCAATTGTTTGTATTTTTGTCCACAGTTTCAGAGGCTATCCCACCTGTGCCTGTTTGGTTCCCTGAGAAAAATTATCTGCCATTCATGACCCAGATTAGTCATAAAGTTCACAGATGTTATGACCTATTCTCCTATGATCTTCTTAATGCAAGAATTATGTTACAACATTCATGCATTCATAAGACTCCACAAGCTTCAAATTTTACAATGGTTTAGTCTTTGTACAGAAAGACTGCTTCTGAGATTTTTGTGTAGATCAGATAGATCATGCATGGGACAGCAGAGGCAATAAAAGAGTAATTGAAGTATTCAAACTCTTTATCTGAAAAAAGACCTGGTCTTGATTTTGACCTGCTGCATTGCATAGTTATTAATATGAATGAAGCTCCCAAATCTCTCTCTCCCCTTATCAAGCTTTGTTGTTTTTTGTTTGGTTTGTTGGTTGGCTGGTTGTATTCATTTGGTTGGTTCATTGGTTCATTTGTTTTGTTTCTAATTTTCACTGCTTATGTAAAGATTATCAGTTTCAGTAAAAAACTTGCAGTAATAATCACAGAATCACAGAATCACAGAGTTTCTAGGTTGGAAGAGACCGCAAGATCATCAAGTCCAACCTCTGACCTAACACTAACAGTCCCCAATAAACATTATCCCTAAGCTCTACATCTAAACGTCTTTTAAAGACCTCCAGGGATGCTGACTCCACCACTTCCCTGGGCAGCCTGTTCCAATGTCTAACAACCCTTTCGGTAAAGAAGTTCTTCCTAACATCCAACCTAAAACTCCCCTGGTGCAACTTAAGCCCGTTCCCACTCATCCTGTCACCAGGCACGTGGGAGAACAGACCAACCCCCACCTTGTACAGCCTCCTTTAAGGTACCTGTAGAGAGCAATAAGGTCGCCCCTGAGCCTCCTTTTCTCCAGGCTGAACAAGCCCAGCTCCCTCGGCTGCTCCTCGTAGGACTTGTTCTCCAGGCCCCTCACCAGCTTCGTCGCCCTTCTCTGGACCCGCTCAAGCACCACGATGTCCTTCTTGTAGCGAGGGGCCTAAAACTGAACACAGTACTCGAGGTGTGGCCTCACCAGAGCTGAGTACAGGGGGACAATCACCTCCCTTGCCCTGCTGGTCACACTGTTCCTGATACAAGCCAGGATGCCGTTGGCCTTCTTGGCCACCTGAGCACACTGCTGGCTCATATTCAGCCGACTATCAACCATCACTCCCAGGTCCTTCTCTGCCTGGCAGCTCTCCAACCACTCATCTCCCAGCTTGTAGCTCTGCTTGGGGTTATCTCGCCCCAGGTGCAGGACCCGGCACTTGGCCTTGTTGAACTTCATGCAGTTGACCTCAGCCCATCGGTGCAGCCTATCCAGATCCTCCTGCAGAGCTTTCCTATCCTCGAGCAGATTGACACACGCACCTAACTTGGTGTCATCTGCAAACTTACTGAGGGTGCACTCAATGCCCTCGTCCAGATCATCGATGAAGATATTAAAGAGGACCGGCCCCAGCACCGAGCCCTGGGGAATGCCACTAGTGACCGGCCTCCAACTGGACTTGGCTCCATTCACCACGACTCTTTGGGCACGGCTATCCAGCCAGTTTCTAACCCAACGAAGCGTGCGCCAGTCCAAGACAAGAGCAGCCAGTTTCTTGAGGAGAATGCTGTGGGAGATGGTGTCAAAAGCCTTGCTGAAGTCAAGGTAGACCACATCCACAGCCTTTCCCTCATCCACCCAGCGCGTCACTTTGTCATAGAAGGAGATCAGGTTCGTCAAGCAGGATCTGCCTTTCATAAACCCATGCTGACTGGGCCTGATCGCCTGCTTGCCCTGCAAGTGCTGCGTGATGACTCTCAGGAGGATCTGCTCCATGAGTTTCCCTGGCACTGAGGTCAAACTGACAGGCCTGTAGTTTCCCGTGTCTGCCCTCTGGCCCTTCTTTTAGATGGGCGTCACGTTTGCTAGCCGCCAGTCAACTGGGACTTCCCCCGATCGCCAGGACTGCTGATAAATGATGGATAGTGGCTTGGCCAGCTCCTCTGCCAGTTCTCTCAGTACCCTCGGTTGGATCCCATCCGGCCCCATCGACTTGCGCACATCCAAGTGCTGTACCAGGTCACCAACCATTTCTTTGTGGATAGTGAGGGCCACATCCTGCTCCCCATCCCCTTCCACCAGCTCAGGGTACTGGGTATCCAGAGAACAACCGGTATTGCCGCTAAAGACTGAGGTGAAGAAGGCATTGAGCACCTCCACCTTTTCCTCATCTCTTATTACTAAATTTCCCCCCGCATCCAGTAAAGGATGGAGATTCTCCTTAGTCTTCCTTTCGTGTTGATGTATTTATAAAAACAATTTTTGTTATCTTTAATGGCAGTAGCCAGATTGAGCTCCAGATGAGCTTTGGCCTTCCTAATTTTGTCCCTGCACAGCCTCGCAACATCCTTATAGTTCTCCCTAGTGGCCTGCCCACTTTTCCAAAGATTATAAACCCTCTTTTTTCTCCTAAGCTCAAGCCACAATTCTCTGTTGAGCCAGGCTGGTCTTCTTCCCCGCCAGCTCGTCTTTGGGCACGTGGGGACAGACCGTTCCTGTGCCATTAAGATTTCCCTCTTGAAGAGCGCCCAGCCTTCCTGGACCCCTCTGCCCTTCAGAACCGCCTCCCAAGGGACTCTACCAACCAGTGTCCTCAGCAGCACAAAGTCAGCCCTACGGAAGTCCAATACAGCGGTTTTACTGGTCCCCTTCCTGGCCTCGCCAAGAATAGAGAACTCCACCATTTTGTGGTCACTCTGCCCAAGACAGCTCCCGACAATCACATCCTCCACCAGTCCTTCTCTATATGTGAAGAGAAGGTCTAGCGGGGCACCACCCCTGGTAGGCTCACTAACCATCTGCGTCAGGAAGCTATCTTCCACGCTCTCCAGAAACCTCCTAGACTGCTTTCTCAAGGCTGTGTTGTGCTTCCAGGATATGTCAGGGAAGTTGAAGTCCCCCACAAGTACAAGCGCCGAAGATTTCGCAACTTCTGTCAGCTGCCTGTAGAACTCCTCATCTGTCTCCTCATCCTGGTTCGGCGGTCTATAACAGACCCCCACCAGGACACTAACCTTGTTGGCCTTCCTGCTGATCCTAACCCAAAGGGAGTCAACCTTGTCATTCCCAGCCTCAAGTTCTACAACATCGAAAGATTCTCTGATATAGAGAGCCACACCACCACCCCTTCTGTGCTGCCTGTCCCTTCTGAAGAGCCTATAGCCAGTCATTGCAGCACTCCAGTCATGAGAGTGGTCCCACCACGTCTCCGTGATGGCGACCAAGTCGTAGCCTGCTTGCTGCACAATGGCTTCCAGCTCCTCCTGTTTGTTACCCATGCTGCGTGCATTGGTGTAGATGCACTTCAGCTGGGCCATTGCCTTATCCCCCGGCCTTGACATTGTTCCCCTGGCACAGCTCCAACAACCCTTGTTTCAGCCCCATCACCCTTCTTACCTAGTTTAAAGCCCTCTCAATGAGCCCTGCCAGCTCCTGGCCCAGGATCCTTTTTCCCCTAAAAGATAGGGACCCGTCTGCAGCCATCAGGCCCGGTACCGAGTAAAGTGCACCATGGTCAAAAAACCCAAAATTTCTATGTTGGCACCAGCCCCTGAGCCACATGTTTATCAGGTGGGCTTTCTGTGTCGTCTCTGTATCCCTTCCTGCCACCGTAGGGATGGACAAAAACACCACCTGTACTCGCGCTCCATCCACTAACCGTCCCAGTCCCCTAAAGTCTCATTTGATAGCCTTCAGGCTTCTCTAATTATCACCTAAGAATGCTATGTGTTGTACCACATAACAGATCCCATCCAAGTTCTGAGCCAGGGACCTCAATGACAAACACACGTACCTTGAGTACGCTAGCCATGATATTTAAGCATGCAGAGGTCTCCATAGCAGGGAGGAGGCAGGCGCCTTTGCTAAGGAGGCAGAGACCTTTGCTATGCAGCATGCATTGGGCTCCCATTAAAATGAATGTTCCTACACTCACTGGTTTTAGTGCTATAAAAGAAACAGTTTTAATAGGAGGATAGGATGCCTCATGTTCTCCGTCCTTCATTAACTACCCTAAGTGAACAAACTGGCACAGGGATCCAGGTATTGGTAAGAGAAAATGAAACAGAGTGTCCTTCCAGAGTTTGGCATCACCCACACTGCTTTCACTTTATATACCCTCTCTATTAATTAAGTAATCAGTACTTCTCTTTCCAGTACATCTCTTTCACCAAGATGATTGATATATATAAATATACATACATACATATATATATATATATATATATATATATATATATATATATATTTGATGCACAGGTGGGGCTTTCAGAATGCTACTGTTTTTTGTTTGGTTGGTTGTTGTTTTTTGTTTTTGTTCCACTTCTATGACTGAACTCAAGTTATAACAGAGTTTGTACAGAAAACAAAGAATTGACTTCCACTGTATCTCCAGTGGGTATAGGGAAGTTATACGATGAATGAAGTTGTTTTATATAATTGATTAGGAATCACAGTTTGGACTAACCTCAAGTCTTAAACTGGAGAGTAAAATATAAAGTAGCAAATTTTGCTGCTTCTACAAAAACAAAACAGATAACAATAAAGTCTCCCACCTCCACTGACTACAAAAACAAGAAACAGTTCTGGTCATACCTGTGCTAAACAAAGATTACTCCTCTATTCCCCACAGCCTCTGTTTCTTTGCTGCAGGGCGTCCTAAGCATTTTCCTCAAAAATGTGACACAGGGTAATTCACCAAAGTGTTGTGAGATAATCGAGCTACATTTTCCCATAACCTTTTCTATAACTGCATGAGAGAATCAATACAGCCTGAGCAGAAACATGCAGAGTTCCTGTATGCCTCTTGCACTGCATTGTGGGGAAGACAGAGATTCATAAAAGCAGGCAGCACACTCTTGACAGGGTACAATATTTTTTCATAAAGGCTCCAGGACTTAGATTTCATTAGCCCCAAAAATGCAGAAAAGGAAAAAAGCAGTAAAAGTGTTCATTGTTCCTTAAAAATTAATCTAAATGCCCCATAAGAAATGGGAATAGAAAGTCAATGAGAAAAGAGTGAATACTGGGCACAATGCAAACTTCTCAACCCATCTTTCTCTAAGCACCCTAAGGAGGTCATGTCCATTGCCTAACCCATTGTTTAACTTCAAACATAATTTCTGAGATTCTGTGATATATATTCTCTTTAAAGCACTGGCCAGCTCATTTCATTCCCTTTTGTCTGCATCATAGTCAAAGGTTACAATTTTGTGTTCCCTGCTCCTAACATATATACATAAAACACAACACGTCTTTGTCCCAGAGTACAGTAGCTTTTGAGGCTAATACAGAAACTAACTAGTTCTCATGAATGTGCTTATGTGAGAGGTTTAATATCCAACTGTAAGAGGGATTGACAACCATTTTCACCCTCATTTCAGAACCAACCTAAAACCATATCTCTCTATTCCTGTATAGAATAGAATCATAGAATCATCTAGGACAGAAAAAACTTTCAACATCATCAACCAGACCTATTGATTCCCATCACTAAACCATGTCCCTTAATGCTACATCCATCAATCTCTTAAGTACCTCCAAGAATTACTCCACTACCTCCCTGTGAAGCCCATTCCAATGCCAGACCACCCTCTCCATGAAGAAATTCTTAACATCCAACCTACACTTCCCCTGGTAAAACTTGAGGCCATTTCTTCATGTCCTGAGAAGACACCACCACCCTCCTCACTGCAACCTTTCAGGTAGTTGTAGGGAGCAATGAGGTCTCCCCTCAGCCTCTTCTCTGTATCAAACAACTTCAGTTCCCTCAGTGGTTCCTCATAAATCTTGTCTTCTAGTCTCTTCACCAGCTTCATTGCTTTTCTCTGCACATGCTCAAGCAACTCGGTATCCTTCCTGTAGAGGGGGCCCAAAATTGAACATGGTACTCGAGGTGTGGTCTCACCTCAAGTACCGAGTACAAGAGATCACTTTCCTAGTTCTGCTGGCCACACTTATTCTGATGAAGGCCAGGATGCTGTTGGCCCTCTTGGCCACCTGGGCACACTGCTGACTCATATTCAGCTAGATGTTAATGAGCATCCCCAGGTCTTTTTCTGCTGGGAGGCTTTTCAGCCACTTGCTGATGTGCCTTTTCTCTCAACAGACTCTAAAAAATAACAAGACAACCAGCACAGATGTAGATTCTCTACAATGCAGTTGCCTAAACTTAGATGTGATGAATTTCATTCAACATCTGCATTCTTGGAGATACTGAAAGCCAGGCCAACACGGCCAAAAACAATCCATTGCCGCTGACCCTGCCCTGAGCAGGGGGCTGGACTGCACAATGTTGTGAGATGCCAGCCAGCTTAAACTCGTCTGTGACTCTGTAATGCATTCTCTGCTGTTTGGTGAGTCTTCAAAACTGGAGGAAAATGTCTCAAGATAGTAAACAAACAACTTAAAATTGTAATGCAACTTTGGAAGGACAATTATCTTTCTAAGCATGTCTTTTCCTCAAGGCTGGAAGAAATATTATTTGTGGGTTTGTGCTCAGTGCAACATACCTCTTTACTCTTTGCTAGTGGTGTCATGTAGACTGCTCGTCAGTAAATTTGCCTCACATACAGTACAGATTTACACTGAGGTTCTTCTACACTGCCAAAACAATATTTCAAAATCAGTAAGAACCATGCTGTTATAAGTATTAAATTATAAAATAATATTATTGCTGGAAATGTTTCAGTTTTTTAAGGAAATGTTTGGTGGAAATGAGGAAGAAGGACTGCAAGCTGATGATGCTTTCCAAAGCAGATGAATAAATAGAAGAGAAGAAAGCTCGTTCATAAGTTAGGAAATGGATGTTGTCTCCCCTCCCAGTAAAACAAGCGTATGTATGCTTTGCTGAAGTCCCAGTGAGACTTCTGAAAGAGACAAACATTGCCTGTGCAAACAGTTTAAGTAAGTTGTATTAACAGAGTACACACAGCTTTTTGTTGAAATGCACACAGAACATGCTTTACGGTTAGTTTATTAGAAAAGGAGGATATGGTTGAAAAATCAGGAAGGTTTTTGTTTGTTCCCTTCTCTTTTTGCATTTACAAGTCTGGAGGACTTTGCACAGAAGACTTAATTTTCTAAATATACCAGTTCGGGTATCAAAGAAAAGGGAGTACCCCTCCCTGTGTACTTGAGGGACCTTCAGAAAGGTGGATTCAAACTTTGAGGGGTGCTGTCCTTCCCCAGCACATAATGTAAAATTGAATACCCTGAACAAACTGCCCTGAACTTTGCTTCTGTTATTTCTTGGTCTATGCTTGTTAAATTAATTGTTCATGTCAAAAGGAAAAGACACTTTAAGCATCCCTGGTTTTGTTTACATTTTCTGCTACAAACTGAATTTTCAGCCTGGTGAGAAATTCAGGCATCCTGTAGAGGAGGTGGTGGAAGTTTCAGTGTTTCACACACACACACACACACACACACAAAAAAAAAGTTCTGCAATGAACTAATTCAAGCAGTAAAAACAACTTTAGTTTCTTCTTCCGAAGAGGAGTGGCTTGCCTTAGGCTTGCTCCGAAGAGAAATGTTTAAATCTTTTAGATGCACCTTTCCATCTGTTGTTTAGTTTGTCAGAGACCATTAAGATCTCTCAAACTGCTCAAAGTACTTTTGCCTTGCACTCGCCTCTGCTACAACACTTTGAAATACCAGTACTGGAATATGACCTTGGAAGATGTAGCTCTGTACTGTCATCAGGCCATACTTACTAATGTCATTTTAAATATGCTGTCAACATCAGTGCATACAAGACAAAATAGGCCAGCTGCTTCCAGATGTTGATGGGATGCCAGGAGTCCAAGCTGATAGTCAGAAATGAACAATTGAAGGAAGCACTTACTGCTTTCCCATGCAACATTCAAGACTTCAGGCACTGCCAGACTATAAATAGCTTCAGCTCAAGCTGCTTAAGGTCACTGAACTAGCATTAACAGTGAACAATCATTTACGCATTAAACTCTCACATCATCACAATTAGTGGACCTGCTGAGAAAGCAAACATTATAGAATTACTGTCACTAAGGAATTAAATCCTTCAGTTGTATATTATGATTCTGTGCTCAAAGAAAAATAGGCTAAAAATTGTGCAGTTTTGTTCTTATAGCTCTAAACAGGTTCTTATTTTAGACCACTTCCTAAATCTTGGCATTGTGCTTTCTGGAGTTATTTATAGCATGTTCAAAAGGGCCAAGCATAATCGTTGTTCTAGGGAGTCCTTATAAAAATCCTCAAACCCCAGTCCAAATCTTCCCAGTTCCTATTCAGTAGATGTCCCATTAACATCACCTTTATCATGTGTTTAGATAGTTCCAGATACAACACTATATGAAGAAGCTAAAGAGATGCAGTACATCACGTAAAATAAGGTATGCAACCTGTATTAATCATTCAAGGAACAGTCTTGCACATACATTTTTAAAGCAGTCTCTGAGAGCCATGAAAGCCATCTTTTCTTGTATATTTCTTCCTGTTCCTTATTCACCAAACAAACCATTTTCTTACTTTCCTTTTCTTCTTACACAATCATTCTTTCCCTGGGTATTTCCAGTGGCTGCCACTTTGTATGTTTGTCTTGAATTCTCTTCTTGACAGCATTTTTGCTCTCCAGATCACACAGTGATCACTGTGTCTGTATGCCATCTTTGCACTTTGATATTTCCAGTTCTTTCCCTTCAGCCACAAGGATGTGGCAGGAAGTTACCTGCACGTGGTGGGAGGATACCATTCTTTCTCACAGATGAGAGAAAGGAAACTAGAAAAAATAATGCCAAAATCTTCCCACAAACTTAGTTAAAAACAATGGCCCGTGCTTGTGAGATCTTTTGGAGATTAAACTGTGTGACTGCAGATTCATTATCATCTTAAAGAGGCTGACTACTGTTTGCCTGGTAACATTCAACTTACTAATAAGATTTTCATGTGCTTTCTTCTATCAAGTACCAGTTGCCAATATTGTTTTTTCCTATGAGATACAGAAGCCAGTTTAGGAGAGCCTTCACGGTGAGATTTACACATTGCCTTACTTGGCGTATGAGGGCAAGATTAGTGAGAGATTTTGGTTGCTGCAAAATGGATTCACCAGTGCATCACCTGTGTAAAAATGATGTAGTTATTTCCAAAGGGGAGTCAGAAATCCAGAATGATTTTCAAAGCTGTCTCTTTTGTTAAGTGCAATGATCTCAATCTGAGTGGACTTTACAAAGAGAAAATTGAGTATAACAGCAAGAATGGGCTTCCAGCTTTGAATTCATTAAGACCTAGATTTCAGTGAAAAACACCTATGTTTTTCAGTTGTAAACGAACTAAAAGCAATAAGACTTTTGGATTTGCCTTTTAAAACAAATTTATAAAGCATTGTTTTCCTTCATTTCTACTCACTGTACCTTTACAAGGAAAAAAAAAAAAAAAAAAAAAAAAAAGAAAAAAGGTTTGAGTCAAGAGCAATTTCAACATCACTAGATAACCTCGAGGCATGCTCTTTCTCTGCATGGTGATCTTTGCAGTGGGGACTCTGCTGATATAGACACTAGCACCATAGTATCTTCTTCCTTTGAGGAAAAAAAAATTCTTTTGTTTTTGAGACTTGGCAATATAGATGCCTGAAAGAAATAAAGGTTCCTTTACTCTGAAATGTATGGTGGAGTAAAATATGTTCAAAATTTATATCCCATAGGAGTTTTGTACATTGCTGCAACAATAACCTGTTCATCTTTTTAAGAGGCTGGATGATCATTATTTTAATGCCTACAATGCCTGGAGCATCTGCTAAAATTAGGCCGTAGGCTCCTGGATGCAGGGTTGTTTCCACTGGGTTTAAGGTAATTTAACATGTGTTGAGATGTTTCCCTTACAGGGATGTCAGGAACTTCTACCAAACTCTGCAGCATAGATATATCCAAAAGGTTGGAATCAGAGCTGAAACCATGTGTATACCCGAAGTTTAAATTGAAGACTGTATTCCTAAAGCTCAGTATTTTAGGAATGTGACTATCTTCTCTGCCCATGCTACTTTGTCCATAGTATACAGCAACTCTATATTTTTCTACAGGTTCCAATCAGTTCTGCCTTTGGCACCTTCTCCAGCACAAGCACTATAAGCATGGTTAAAGAGATTGAAAGATATGTTTAGCACACAGCAACCCGCAAGGACTACTTTGATTTCTGTGTTCCTCAGAGCAAAATCTTTATTCCATTTAAATCAATGGGGGATGTGACTTCTGAAGCCAACAGACTCTGACCCATGCCTTCATTCCTACAGCACAGGAAAACCTGCATTTAAAGGCTCAGCATTACGTCTTGGTCTGGACAAGGTGCCTTGTTACCTAAAGGCTATTGCAGGTGAATACAAAGTTGATCTCTTGCATGAAGATTACGCCAGGAGGTTAAAGTTCTTGCCATTTCTTACTCTTCCTCAGCTTTTTTTTTTTTTCCCTTCCTCTCCTACCTGAGCTGTGACTGGCTGGATTTCCATAGGTCCATAACAAGCTGCATCAGGAAACTGATACAGGTGAGAACTAACCAAATGCAAGAAAATGGGTTCAGTTTGTTTTCACCCACATAGTTACCAGCCCAAAGGGACTAGTCCAAAGGCACATGCAGACTAGTGAGGGAGTGATGAAAAGATCCTTTTTTTTTTTTTTTTTTTTATGGCAGGCAGCATTCATGTTGGTTTAAGGTGACTGCAAAACCACAGCCTGAGTAATGCCTGGTCACCACTTAGTACTCAGCAGGGAAAGAAACCATAATGGGAAAGATGGAGCAGTCAAAACCACACTGTAGTTTAAAGTTTTTGTAGATGGGTACCATATCAGAAAAAAATACATTTAAATAAAACTTCACTTGGTAAGCAGAAGAGAAGACTGTAATTGGTTTTGAAGCCCATAATAAATTAAACATGTTTGAGTTTAATCAAGTGCTGGCAACTGAATCCTGTGAAACCAAGGAAGATGGCACTCCATATAAAATAAAAATGTAAGAAATTCTTCTATATTAAACAAATAATGGAGTGAAACTTAAACTAGTGAAGGGTGTGTGGTTAACCTTGTCAAAAAAAAAAAAAAAAAAAAAAAAAGGAATCTGGCAGGTTTGAAGAGCAGATCAGGAGCAGATTCTGGGAAAAAAGTTCAGGGAACATCACTAGGGTAGGGCAACACAATACATTCCTGACAGAACAATAAGACTTTGTCAAGGACAGGAAGTCAGTCTGTTATGAGGCTAAGTGAGAGTTCACAGCACTCTGTATCTGAGCATCCAAATACTACAAGAAACAATATCTGAGGATGGCAGGTGTGGTTTTAACCCCTGTGGGCAGCTCAGCCCCACACAGACACTCGCTCGCCCCCCAGTAGGATGGGGAGGAGAATTGGGATGGTAAAAGTGAGAAAATGCATGGGTTGAGGTAAAGACAGTTTAATAAGTAAAGCAAAAGCTGGATTTGCAAGCAAAGCAAAATAAGGAATTCATTCACTACTTCCCATCGCAGGCAGATGTTCACCCCCTTCCAGAAAGCATGGCCCCAGCATGCGTAATGACTGCTTGGGAAGACAAATGTGATCACTGTGTACATCCCCTCCATTCCCACCTCTTCCTACTTCATCCATGTTTTTATTGCTGAGCACGATGCCATACGGTGTGGGACACCCCTTTGGCCAGCCTGGGCCAGCTGTCCTGGCTGTGTTCCCTCTCAGCTCTTGGTGAACACCCAGGCTCCTCGCTGGCTGGGCAGCACGAGGAGCTGGAAAGGCCTTGGCTCTGTGTGAGCACTGCTCTGCAGCAACTAAAACATACATGTGTTGTCAGCACTGTTTTCATAACAAATTCAAAACATATGAGAAGCTATGAAGAAAATTAACCAAAATTAGCCAAAAAAAAAAAAAACACAGTACAAACCAGAAAATTACCAAATATGCCCAAAATAACCAGAAAATTAGCCAAAACCAGTACAAAATGGGTAAGATTTATATACAACAAGACAAAGTGGAGATGGTCAAGTCAATTCTTAACATGGGAGAAAAACAGCCAAGAAATAAAATTCTTTTCCTAAGCTTGCAAGCATCAGCTCAGTGTACAAAGATGACATCAGTCATGTTTTTGGATGAGTTCTGGCAGTGGAATAAGTCTGGACAATTGTGGCACTTACACATCAGACACAGGCAGCAAAAACAGTGTCATAGAAATGCAGAAAGTATGGTGGAGGAGGTGAATAAAATTCAGAGTGATGAGCTTACCCTGATAGAATAATACAATAAGAATTTAACTAAACTAATTCAGTTTTATGAACTTACTCCTTCAGCTTCCAGTAATAGCAAAACCAGGGTCTAAATTAAACTCTTTCAAAGGTTAACCAACCTGAAGGTATCCTATACTCCTGCTCTTTGCTCATAAGTTGTTGACCAAATTCAAAGACCTCAGCATTATCCCATTCCCAGAGTGAAATGTATCATTTTTTCTGTGACTTGTGTTTCATTAGGAATATGGTGCTCTTCTTAATTAAAAACTATTATTATTATTTTGTGTGTGTGTGGTTTAGTTGGTGGGTATTAATATAATTATTAGTTATTAATAAGTTGATCAGAAAAACTATGTTTGAATCATTTTCTCCAATAAATTATTTTTTTAGCAATGACAACTAATATTTTTTCATAAGTAGAAATAGGACTGCTCACTTGAATGGGCAGTTGTAAGAAGCCTAGAACACATCTAATATCTAGAACACATCTAATACCAAGTTTAACTCACAACAGTTATCAAATGGGTCGTATTTTTTCTTTTGGCTTAAGGTTGTTGTTATGGCAAATGAAGGCTATAAAAAGATGTGCTCATTAGGAAGAGTCAAGGGTAGACAAGGGAGAACATACACATGTATATTTCATTAAGCCAATAAAAATGATATATAAACCACAGTAATGTCAGAAGCAATTTACTGATACTCAGGGTTGAACTCTACTAAAAATTTCATGAGCACAGATCAGGATTATTTTGTGGGACCATCTTTACGCATGTTACAATTGATTTATTTTCCTCTCTCTATTTTGACAGACTGATGCATAACCCCCTTAAAGTAAGTGCCATTGGATATTTCACAAGAAGGGAAGTTTGTTTTACTGTCCAACTACACTTTCTTTTAAACCGAGTCATTGATTACAGAGGGGACACCAGCAGATGACGAAAAGGTAAAGTAAGGTAAAGCTTGTTGGAAACTCACTGTATTTTTCGCAGCATTCCAGGATTTATGACTTCAGCCTGCAGACCATAACAAGAGGCAGATTCTTTCTGGTTTATGTGTGTAGCATGTCACACATTACCAACAAACAGCATGCAGTAAAGCACACACAAGACAATGAGTCACTGCTGTTTTGCAGCCAGCGGAATTTAGAGCAACAGAGCTTAAAAATGAATAGCCATTTTTTCTCCCTGTCACAAAGTCTTCTTAGAAGTTTGGAGGGACTAGGGAGTGAAGGAGGGTATCACTGATGTAAGATTTTGTTATTGTCCAATGTAAATATTACATTAGAATTGGGATAGGTTTGCTTCTTTGTTTATGAATGATTATATTCCTCTTTTTTTTTTTTTAAAAAACCATATTCTAGACTAGGATTTTTATTTCTTTTTCTTGGAATTGTTTGTAACAGCCTTACTATAACTATTATGAAGTGCTTCGCAGGTTGTTTCCTTGCTACAGATTTTCTCTGTCCTTGTCAGAGTATCTGCAGAGACTTCCAGTTCTTTGAGCATGTCAAAACAGAATCACTGGTCATTTAGGTTTAAGTTCCTGAAGTACAACGTATTGGCACAGGTCACTGTGCAGCAAAATAGTGTGACAGGAAAAGTAGTAGAGAGCAAAAGCAGCATGGGTGTCCGCATCAGCTAAGAGAAACACAAACTCCACCAGGTGTCATGTCTGATGACAGTCTGTGATCTGCACGTTGCAGCACAAGGAAACAGCTCTGACTTTTATGCCTGACTTGGTCTATGACTGATTGATTCCATATCTCTGGATGGACCTAGTGGTCCTTCCCCCATATTTCAGTTCCCTGGGTGCAAAGTGTTCTTCAAATGTAAGACATAAATAATGCTAGATAGCTCATGTCTGTATGTTGCCTTTTATCATTGAGTTTAAATATTAATTACCAGACAGATGCTGATGCTACTCTGTTTTCAGTGGCACCACTTGCCACTCTCCATCCGACAGGTCTGTAGGCAAAAACTTAATGATCTCAACAGACAAAATCTCACAGACAAATGTGCTCTGGAAAGCTGCTGAAGAGTAGACTTTGCATACAGAGGAAGCTGGGAGACTTCAGGTAACGATTGTGATAAAATTTATAATATAAAAAATATGTGTTTACTGTACAAGGGAAGATTTTTATTTTTATTTTTATTTTTTTTTTTAAGAACTGAGCTGTCTCTGGTACTTTACCTATCTCTCACTAAAAACAGGATCATGTTCCAAGTTAGTTAAAGGATCAAAATTAACAGCACACGTTCAAGTAGAAGAGGAGAAACCAATCATAATGAAGCATTTTGGCTTGGAAAAGAAAAATGAATCAAAAACAATACTGCTTATTACAATTCAGGGAAAAAAAAAAAAAAAAAGGAAAGTTGGAAATTCATAAGAAGGAATCAGTCCACACCCAGCTCCTGCAATTAGCTTCTGTTTTGTAGCACACAAGTGACTTGACAGAGTCTCAGAATAGGAGACATCCTGCCCTTTCATTGCTCTACTAAAGATAAGACATGAATATCTAAGACAGATTTAAGAGTGAGAAAAACACACATCTTAAAATATTAAAATATAGGTAAGACAACTTTCTTAAAATCACCCCAAAATGGATTGAGACTTTCCTTCTACAGAGTACACAGAGGGTGCAGACAGGAGAGGGCAGGAAGGAGGCATTGCCACTGGCCTGGGATCTGGTGCCTGCACTGCGCTGTCATTCTTCATTCCTTTAATAACAGTCAGCGGTGACTCAAGAGGGGTTGCCTAAGGGACTTCTAGTGTGCTTAAAATTCAGGAGATGCTCAGTTCTCCTCCTCATCCTGGCTGTGCCACTGCAACCCCCTCATGTTCGTGAATACTGAAATCTCCCTCTTAGAGATTCTCAACAAATTGTACGTGTCACTCAGCAGGGAAGCCAGGATCATAGAAAACCAGGCAGAAAGCTGCTCTGCACTGTCAGGATAGAGCTCTTTGCCTTGAAATCTTAGTAAGTTATCAAATTGTCACTATGTCGAGTGTTTGCAGACTTTCTGTCATAATGCCAGGATTCATACTGAATCAGACCTCATGAATGACTTGTAAATCCTCTTTGCATAGCACCTTAAATACAGATGCTATTTTGGGGGAGGATAATACCAGGAAAAACCCTTAACCAGTTAATTCCATGCAAAAAGAAGCCATATAATAGCACTTAGCCTCTTCCTCTACCCTACTTGTCTTCATATTTTGTGCTTCAGTGCCATCCAGTGTTAGACAAAAGGTCATTTACATAAAACCAAACAAAACAAAACAAAATAAAGCCCTCTGATACTTTAACACTTCCCTTCCTGATTTACCTTTCCGTGTTCACAATTCACAATATATCCAGTATCATAGAATCACAGAATTGTAGGGGTTGGAAGGGACCTCAAGAGATCATTGGGTCCAACCCCTCTGCCAAAGCAGGTTCCCTAGAGCAGGTTGCAGATGATGATCATCAGTCAGTGCAGAACTGTTGAACTTCTCCACAAACCTTCACCAGGTCCCACCTGGTGTGAGCTATGCCACAGGAGAGCCCATCTCCAGCCCTGTCACCTGCTGTTGCTGCTGCCAAACTGCTGTTTGTCATTCCTGGGCTGACCCTGGATGTAAGCCACTGCTTCGTATTGCCTGATGGCTAGAGGCCTGTCACAAGACCCTGCAGCGATGGCTCTGAGGCATGTGCCAGGGCTTATCCAGCCTTCTTATCCAGGGCTGGGCACCGGAGGGATCTGTGCTTCTTGAACAAGCACGCAGCCTCCTTCGCGGGCACGACAGAGCCCGCTGAAATCATTGGGGTGATTTCCTGGTACCTTTGGGCTTTCAGGCCATGAAGCTGCTCTGTTCTGCCTAAAGAGATCACAGGTTCCCTGGCATGGCTATTGTCTTGTGCCAGTTAATGGCCTCACTTGCTTTTTAATGCTTGGAAAGCCACATGACAATAAAATAACGTAGAGAAATTCCTATCTTGAACTAAATCCTTAAGGACAGAGAGAACATAGCAATGACACCCCTAAATCTCTAAATTTCCTATATATACAATATTCTGATAGTACGATCAGTTTTAAGTGTTAACGTATTATTTTTCTTCAGAAGAAAAAAAGCTAATTTTGAAAAACAAGTACAGAATCAGCAGCTTCAATATACAAACATCTGAACCACATTTAACTGAAATTGTGGGTTACATAAATAAGCATTAAACTAACTTTTTTTGTTTTTTTGTTTTTGTTTTTCTTTCTGTAAGGACAATGTTACTCTCCCATTCAGATCTGTAAAAGGTACGTCATAGAGAAAAAGGTACTTCATAGAGAAAATATTTTTAGAGTAGCAGTCATTGTATTTTCAATTGATAAATGTAAACCCTGAGTTTCACACTGATATGCTATAGGTAGAGCTCCTGTTGACTATGGTTACTAATGATGTGTGATAGTGCACAGAAGAAAAAAAAGACCTTGACAGAATGACAGTGAATCCCTTGGAATACCCAGTTCAACACGAGTTCTTGATGCAAAGCTGTAGCTAAGAGGGTAAACGTGATCCTTGCATGTATAACCGGAAAAAGATCAAAGAGAATATGGCAACAGCACTACCGTTTGAATAAAAATCATGTAATGAGAGCACTGCTTGGCGCATATTTTCAAGTCTTTCTGCAGCATGAACAAAATATAGAGACATAGCACAGATGCATTACAATGCTTATGGTCCAGTCATACCTACCTCCCCACATGCACACCATGATGAAATTAACATTCTGTCTAGCTCACAGCCTTGATTACCTTTATGGGAGATTTTTCTTATAGCAATGAATGCAAAGCTTTGAATCTAGGCAATTTGAATGGGAAATATTGAATTGTGAGAGTTGTTGATCATAGTATTGTATTCTTCACAGCATCAGTTTTTCAGATCAGGTTGAATGCCTTTTTAAATAAAAATTGTAACAACATATGCTGCAAGTGCTGCTTTGTTCCATGACCAACAACCATGAAGGAAATGTGACTTTTATACAGCTGAGTAAAATGTAAATACTAATCCAGCTATCTCTGAAAGGTTGGTACCTTGACCTAAAAAATCTCAGAATATCAATCCTCAACAAGCTAGACCCTCTGCTAGGACCTTCAGGATCTGTCTGGGGACAGACCCCCTCCACAAAATGTCCAGTTTAATCACACCAAACTATCCAATAGTGATGCTCAAACTGTGGAACACAGCTACTTCCACACAGTTTTGTTTTTTTCTTTGTTCTGATCTTCAGTTTATAGTTTAATGAAATATTAATTCAACTGTAAAGATGAAACAGAAAAGGCAATTAACTTAATTGAGAGAATGATGGCCAAAATTAGAATACAGACCTTCCTGATTCCATAGCCTCTCTGCATTCCTGAAGATAAAACTAAAATTTGGCACAAGTAGCAGCACAACTGAACTGATTTATGAATATCAGACTACAACAGAAGTAAGGGAGTGTTCTCTACTCCCTCAGTCCTTCATTATACCCCAGAAAATCTCAGACCATGAAATCTCAAAATAAGACTTTTATTTTATGTAAGAGATGAGTGCATAACAAGATAGAGTGAAGCACGGAAATAAATGGAGTTCAAGGACTCAAAGACACAAAAAATAGAATAATATTTAATTCCAATGACTGTACTACACTTCACTTTGAGGCATACAGAGAAAAGATAACGGTGTAAACAGCTCTCTCTCTCTCTTTCTCTCTCTCTCTGAAAGCAAAGAGTGAGAAACCATGCAATAACTACATGAACATTTTGACATTTTGAATTTCTCTCTGAATTCCTCTTTACTACTAGGTCATACCATACCATTACGGCCAGAGTCTCATTCATGTAAGAATATGCAGCCTTATCTTGCACCATGGAAGATACCAGGGTTATTCAGACAATGCCAAGTGCTGAAGCACACAGGGAGGGAGACATGCACAGTGCCTTCTCTAACGGCAAATCCTCAGGACAGAAACAGATGGGCATCATTTGTCATAAGTGATCTACATTTTGGAAGACTCATGTCTCTGATTGGTTCCTATCAAGGTAAATTAGGATTTGCGTGGGTTAGACAGATGGCACTAGAGAAACATAATATGAAAAGCCATTATTGACAGATGCTGACTTTAATTTTGACATTTTAGAGTACAAAATGAAGATTTTTGAAAGGCCTGGAACATTTAAAAAACTCTGAAGCCTTCATATTTATGTATGAATGCACATGCATGCATGCACACACAAGTATACATACATACATGGCTGGGTGTGTAAATACATGAAAGTTGTTATGTTATAGGGACTTGCCTTTGTGACGCCTTACATAAAGGCTGTATATAGCCAATATACCTCATACGTTGCAATATCAGCTATTGCAGCCCGAGTGACAGGTCTTTCTGACATTGTGTTTCAGAGCTTCCAGGAATAAAACATCCCAGCCAAGCTGCACAAGTGAATCTACTCACCGTGTCCAAAAATCAGCACTGAACACATTTTTTGTGAAAGTTTGCCATCTAGAGGTCATTTTAGGAAGCACAAGGATATAATACCAGACATTGATTAAGTGAATTTTCTGAATGTTCATAGGTACAGATAGTTCAAAAAATTTAAAAATATTTTATATTTAGCTTTGTTAGCAACACTATCTTGAAAGTGCCAAGCTGTTGCTTCTCCCCATAGCAGAATCAGTTCTTCACTAATATGTAACATGCTTATGAAATCTGGTTCCAGTGAAAATGGATATTTTAACTGTTCATAAAGCATAATCGAGATATGTACTTCCATCCTTTTACAATGAGAAAGTTTGCTTCAGAAGCCTTCTCTTCATCTGGTGAGAAAAAGATGGAATAATAAGAAAAAATAACTATGTTCATTTCGGAGACAGAATTTAACTTTAATGACAGAGAAATGTAAAAAAAAAAAAAAAAAAAAAAGTTTTCTTTGCAACATCAGCATTGTTATCCTTACAAAAATATCTGAAACTAGATGAAGTGCTTCTTCCAAAAATGCTGATACTTCCATTTTCAATTTTCATATTAGATTAAACAAGTTGAAATGAACTACCTTTACCTTTAACAGATAAACTAAAATCATCAAAGATACTTGCAAGCATTCCAGTGAAGTTTGCAGAAAGATTACCAGTGCTATAATTTCAAGGAGCACATAGACAACAACAGCATTTATTTCATTTCCTCCTCTTCATTTCAAAATCTAATTCATGTGTTTTGTTGTTGATATTTGTTTGTTTGTTTTTCCTTTCTCATTATGATACTGGGTTTCCATTTTCAACCTTAAAAAACAAACAAAGACAAAAACAAACAAACAAAAAACAAACAAACAAACAAAAAACATTAATCTGTCAAAATACACTGCTTTGCACACTTCCCAAAGAGGAACAGATATGGTAGATAGATGACCGGCGTCTCTTGATCTCAAGACTCTTAACTATATGGATTTGCTACAGCAACCTATGTCTTGCCACAATATGTACTATGTTTATTTTTTCATTTCACAATGAAATAAATGTTTTTGAATTTGAAATACACGTGTAGTGGAGGGTGGAGTGCTACTCACCAGCTACATGAAGAAAGTCTAGTTATTGCCTGTAGCAGAGACACTTAAGGGAGACACTGCTTTCTGAATATGCCATGCTTATAACATGCTTCACAATATGATGTGAAGACAGCAGAAATTCACAATCCTGCACTTTTGTGGAGAGGCTTCCTTTCTTTCAGAGGTGTGAGGGTATTTTCTTCCTTTCCTTTAGAAGGTGCCCTTGCTCCCCAGCTTAATGCTCTGTGAGGCCGGAAGCCAATTTGCAAGGTAAAGGGCATGCCACTGATCTAAGATTGTGATAACTTACATGGAAGAGATACCAAAGACATCAAAATCCAAGGAGAGACATCCCTGTGTCTGAGTGCTTCTATTTGCAAAATGTGCTTTTTGTCATGTTTCCTTATTGTATTCCAGAAGGGGTGAAATAACAACACTGGTGCTGGGGGTAGGTTTTAAAAACTCATTCTTAAAATACACAGTTTAAGTTAATCTCCTCTGAATCAGAAGGAAGAAGTTGGTGTAGCAAATAAAATGTCATGTGGGGTTCCTTCTGCCTCTCTCCACACATGTGCCTTTTAGGAGCCAGCACAGGCTGGAAACCGGCTGAGGAAACAGAACTAGCAATTTTGCGTTTTTGCTGGCACACAAAGCTTGCAAACACTGTCTGCCCTGAGCAGGCCAGTAGGAATGGCAGAGAGGACCCAGTAAATCTAACTTTAGAAACTGAAAAAACACCACCATAGGGGCATGATACATTTGGAGAGTTAATTTCACTGTTTTGCTGGATTAGCGAGCATGGAGATCCATGACCGAAGCACACAGCTGGGCCTCTGAAAACTGCTCGTCGGAGCAGGATGAAGACTGCAACCTGCCTAAACAACCCCAAGCCATAGTGGGGCATGCCATGCAATGCAGGCTTAAGGTCACCAAAACACAGATTCTGAAAATTTTTAGATTGCATTTCCAACCTTCCAGTCCAGTACTTAATCCCGTGCTTTATCAGTATAAATTTAAGGCCTTAATGTTTATCTCACAGTAGGGGGATAACCTATATGCATACCGTTGCATCTATATAACCTGTAACCACCAGATGGCCAACGTGCCTACCACTGCGTTAGGCACAGGGGTGGGTTTTGGGGCGGGCACGGGGCTGGGCCAGACCCAAGCAGCAGCTGGGGAGCACTGAGGGGCTGCCCGCAGCCGGCCTCAGCTGGTGCCAGCTGGCTCTGCACCCACCTGAGGGCGTGGGGTGTGGGTATGGAGAAATCAAACAAATAAATGAGCTGTTAAGGAAACACACCCCAGCTTGTCTCTGCTGTTCCCTGCTCATGGTTCTGTCGCTTGCTGGCTGGGGCTGCACCCCCAGCACCCTCTTGTTTCCTTTTTCCCTGGGCACCCCTCCTGCCCTGCCCTGTGTCAACAGTTTTCTGTGCCTTTCTTCCTCTTCAGGCATTTGTTCCCTTCCCACATATAATAAGTATTATGATTTCTCCATACCACAGTCAGTAATTAAAAGTTTGTTAATTAGCAATACATTAATTTGATTGAAATTCCCCTACATAGAGCTGTTTCATTGCCTACGGTGACAGAAGTGGATGAAAATTGTAGAAGACTACGATGATGAGAAAAGACGTATCTGTATCAAGGTATGTTCTGCAGAACTTGTTTTGGAAAAGACTTGAAATGTAACGTTTTGGCCACTTAAGTGTACGAGGCTTATTGACCCTAGGACTTTCCAGAGAAAGTAGAAAATGCATCCTACACTTGAGGCCCAGGACAAAGAAAGTTATGGAGAAAATTTTTTCTTTGTAGAGCATTTCTGGGTCTCTTGATGCACAAGTAAAACAGCTGCAAATAAAAGGAAGGAAGGAAAGAAGGAAAAAAGAGAAAGGAAGAGAAAGAAAAAGGGGAGGGGAGAACAACAACAAAACAAGAGAAAGGAGGAGGAGAAGGAGAAGAAGAAGTGGGAGAAGAAGGAGAAGAAAATAGTCTGGAACTTGTCTTTAGATATTCTTTGGTTTCCATTGAATTAGGTGACGTTCTCTGCTCTTTCATCAAAACCTGAGACTTCTAGACTGGCACCGAAAGGTCTTGCAGAGCAAGAAAATTAAGACAAAGGAGGCTAATCTGAACAGAGCTTTGGATTTATGAAGATATTTCCAGTACCTGGTGGAAATGGCCTTACACTGAAATTATATGCAAATACATTTTGCTGCAATAACTGAAAATCTATGAACATGGTTTCTATTTATTTTGATGTATTTCTTTTCCAATATTTTTATTGGCATAGAAGTCCATTTTTTGTTTCAGTAATACCCACCCTGAAGACAGGAGTTCCATAATGCAGCTTTGCCTGGAAATGGTATCCTTTTGCTTGCACTGAATATGTCATGAGTGTTGATATGATGTCCCTTATTTCTTGCTTTGGAAAAGGTGGTGGTCAACCATTCCTAAAGATGTATTCCTCTTTTTATAGGGCTTCTTCCAGATCTTAAATTACAGGTCCTTGCGGAATATGCTTGCTCAATTTTCCATAAATCCAATAAGAATTCTCTCAAGCCCCTACTGTCATCAGGTACCTAAGCAGATGCTTAGTGGTGTCTTCCCTTCCTCATACTTTCCTTAAAGACACCAAGTACTGAACTCCATGAATTAAAAGACACCTGTTGACATCCTATGAAAAGCACATGACTGGCAGGCAGAAAACTTTTCTGTTTCATGATTCTGTTGAGTGATTTTAGGTCTTCTGACTTCTGATTCCCTGCCCCATATGAATAATGATACTGCCATTCTTTGTAAAACAACATGACATCCATAGGCAAAAAGCCACGTATTCTAATATGTTCAATGTCATTTAAACATCAATTCAGAAACTTATGTTTTTCCTTTTTTTTTTTTTTTTTTTTTTTTTTTCACATGGTCCAGAGGAATATAAACTGTTAAGATCAAAAGCGTGAAGAAGAAGGAATCATTTGTTAGTACTGCCAGAAAAGTCATGGTGGAAACAACTAAAACTCTATACCATTTTTACTTACTTGCAAGCTGCAAGTGGAACTATGGGGGGGGCGGGGGGGAAATAAAAAACTAAACAACATTGGAAAAAACTTTATTGAACTTTTTGAAATACAATTAAATTAATTGCATGCAATACAATCCTACTCAGAAGAAAATACAACTTTTCCAAGAAGCATCACTCTACATTGAATAGTTTTTCTTCTACAATCATTCATTTTCTCATTTTTTTTGAACATACAGAGAGTGCATATCATATTACGGAGCACATACTATAAAGCAGGGATTTACAAACAAGCCAGAATAAGGTATTCAAAATGCCACTGATGCTCTCAGTTCCTTTGTAAATCCTACTTCTACCGTTCTGACTGGTACAACTGTGAGTTATTTGCAATTTTTGTGTATCCATCATATCAAAAACATCCTCTCTCTACAAAACTCACACTGGTGTTTGTTGCCAATGCACTTAAAGGAAATTCATGTTTAACTCATATTGATTTGCAGCAATTTTTGTCTTCAGGAATGAAACACTACACTCTAAATAGGAACATAACTAATTCCTCTTGTTCAACAATTAATTAGTTCATGGTTTCTACTTATGTATTGAACGTGCTTATTGACAGTTCTTTATGTGAAGAGGAAAGATGTCAGGAAACAGCACACATATTTTAGTCACCCTTTGCAAAGTCTTAGCAATATCACGCAATGCGTTTCATGAGAGAACTGTACTCTTCTACCAGTTTCTTCTTCTCGTTTAATTTTTCCAATATGGCGTCCATTAAATATGTGGCAAAAGGAAACTGGAAAAGAAACATAGTAAGAAAAATGATCATTGAACTTTATTTTCCTGTGAAAAACATTTATTAAATATCTTTAAATTGTTAGATTTCACTTAGTTCTGACAAGCACCACGCATACACACATCTGATCTTTAAAGTTCACCTGCCTGGTTACTGCCTGAAACTTTGCACTCTACCATAAAAATGATAAAAGAACAGAGTAAAATGAAAAAAGATAAACGCCTTATTGAACAATTCATGCTTTACTGACCATGTTAATGATGTAAACTGCAGTACTAGCATCTCTGTCATTTATCTTCAACGAGTTGATCAATAAGAGGTTACAGTCATCTCTAGGGCATGCAGAAATTGTACTGCATGTTCACTGCTCTCAGGAGGATGAGACAGAACTCCCAGTACAGCTCTCAGTGTTGTGACAATGGCAGCAAGTTCAGACTTTGATATCAAAACTTGTAAATAAAAACAAAACAAACCCCCCATCCCTGAAAACTCCAACTGTATTGATTAGGATAATGCACAAAAGTGTTCTACTCTGAAGTGTAATACCAAAGATCTGTATTTACATAGGTACAGAAAATGCAAAAACCTCTTTATATCTGTTCTGATATGAAAAAATACATATTTGCACAGTGTCTTCAGGTAAGGAGATTTGGTATCTTTTTCTCTGTCATTGCTTTAATGCTCAAAGAGGTTCTCTTTCACAATCTTGCTGCATGAGTACACAGTAGGGAAGTACTTTTGAAGGTGGTACAAAGCACTAGTTGTTGCAAATCCACCCAAAGTCTCTGTTGGCTTCAGAGAGCTCTGTCAGCTTTCTTGAACCACTAAGATCAGTGATGACATAGGTGACAATCCCACAGAGGAACTACTAACAGCTGCCACTCATATAAGAAGCAGATATAATTTTACTTTAATAAGGCCAACAGAAATAAATTAGGTAAAATACAGCAATTAGTTGAGCAGGTCATAGAATCACAGAATGGTTTTTGGGTTGGAAGGGACCATACACGCCATCCAGTTCCAACCCCTCTGCCATGGGCAGGGACACCTCCCACCAGACAAGGTTGCTCAAAGCCCCATCCAGCCTGGCCTTGAACACTTCTAGAGATGGGGCAGCCACAGCTTCTCTGGGCAGCCTGTGCCAGTGCCTCACCACCTTCATAGGAAATAATTTCTTCCTATTTCTTTAGATTAGATATAAGGAAGAAATTATTTCCTTATATCTAATCTAAAGCTACCCTCTTTCGGTTTAAAACCATTCCTTCTTGTCCTACCGTTATTTGACCATGTAAAAAGTTTGTATGCTTTTTCTAAGACTATTTTAAGCACTGAAAGGAAAGTCAATCACCAGCTTCCTCTGTTTTTCATAACTGTAGTTCAAGGCAACGCCTTTTGCTACTAGAACCATTCTCAAGGTCTACACTCAAGTACATCTACTCTGATTTTACTTTTCCACTTCTCTATTCATTCTTAAAGACAAATCTGTATGATGGTTATACCAGATACAGTACTACTTGTTTATCCTAGGTATACATATCAGGCAATAATAAAACGAAACAAAATGAAATTAAAATAATAAAATAAAATGAAATTAAAGCAATAAAAATAAAATCAATATATTTGTAGGATCACACCAAATACATATGCTGGTATAATGTCAATATCCTGATATTTATAATCATTAACAAGTCAGAAAAAAAAAATCCAAAATGGTAGCAAGGAAAATCTTATTAATAGCAATCATCTATCATGAACTGACAATAATGGGACATAAGGCAATCCTGTGTTCTGCTCAACAGTCACCCTGCAGTTACGGAAAAGGGCTGGCAACATGCATTATTACTCTTTTCTACAGGAAAGGGGATTTTGTAGGGCTGGTACTTGCTGACCAGCCATGTCTCTATCTGTCATAAATAACTTCTGTCTGTGATAAGAATTTTCTCGTAGTCATCTACACCTGTCAGCCTTCTCCAGTACACTTCTGTGATGACTTTTGGGGGAATAGAGGGATCCAACACACCGAGCACAAATCTATTCAGAGTAACACAAGACCTAATCTTATCTGAAATTCTGTGACATTTACTCGCTACTGTACTTTAAAAACACTGACCCTGGCATCCTGTTCACTCTAATTGCTCTCCCTCCTTGTCTAAATATGGTTTTACGAGAACACTATACCATTACCTCAAAGTCTCTAATTCTTCTTGCCAGCTTGACTACATTCATTTTTGATACATTTTACCTCCTTAATGTTCTGCCCAAGATGAATGTTTTCTTATTGATGTCTCTGGTTCATATCATTCTAGCTGCATTTTACTTGCTGTTTGCTACTCTCTGTGGCTTCCATGTCATAGCAAAGTGATTTTTAAAGAAGTCTTTCCATTTAAATCATTCATTTAAATCAAAAGCATTTGAAAGTTGAACATTATGTCATTCTTTCCCGTTTGTTGGTTTCAGAAAGTACTGTATGTTTTTATCTGTTTTTCTTTCCATACAGACACCCAGGACTGGATGATCTCTACAGTCTTCATCTTTAATAGAAGCCTGTCAGGTTTACTTTTAATGATGACTCTGTAACTATCCTGGGAAGCTTTCCTCTACATTTCTCCCCAGAACTTCACAACCGTAGACGATGTCTCTACTCCATAGTATTTATCCCAATTTCCAGACTTGCCATATGCTTGGGGAAGGCTTTCAGAGTTCAGCAAGTGCTAAGCGCACATCTAAGGAGTAAAAGCTTGTTTATACCAGTGATAATTATGTACAAAATCAAGCTTCCTTCAAGTGGTTTTCAATTATCTGTGCCACAGCCAATTTATTCGAACACTGTGCATTAACAATGGTAGCAACCCTAAATCAGTACATTACGGTAGGATTTTGGAGAAGTAATATTCAACTGATTTGCATAAAATCAGAAAACTTGTGAAAGCAAAGTATGTATGTCTTTAAATATTTTTATTTATCTAACTCTACCTTCTATTTTTTTAACTCTAGAAAATATAGATTTCTTCCTTGTTACTAAAAAGCCATATAGATGAAATGGTGCATTTCTTATACATCTTATCAGACAGATATCTTGGTGTAAGGTAACATGGTCCTAAACAGTCAAGAACGCTGGTAGTTATTTCTAATTCTCTCACCTATTTATTCTTACTTTGAGTATGCTTCTTTCAAAGATCCCTTCTGTAAACAAACATACTAATAACGTCTGTTGACCTTACACTACGTTACTGAGTCTTACCCAGCATAAACACACAGCTTTCTGATATGCCAGTGAGAAGACTCGTAATGAGTGCAAGGCAATATTGTTATTTTAATGAGACACAACATCACCATTCATGGACTGCAACATCACTTGGCCTCTGTTTCACAAACACTAAAATGTGTTAACGTAGAAATAATGGTATTTTATTTCTGAAATACACAAATAAATGGTTACACCTATTTTAAATCTCCCCATAGGGATCATATGTATAACACATTTGCCCAAAAAACTATACAAACACACTGCAAAGCTGCCTTAACATGAATTGAGTGAAACACAAAGAATAATCTAAAAGTTAAAATGAAGTAAAAAAGGAAAGAAAAAAGAGTAAAAATGAAGAAACACCAGTTAATGACTAAAACTTCCTAATTTTACTGTAAACTATAAGTAAAAGAAAAAAAAAAGAGAGAGAGAGAGAGAGAGATATGCTTCTCTTCAGTATTATTCTTTGTCCTGCTTTCGTATAGGTGTATGTACTTGCTTAGATAAATACACATTAGTGTGAGTGTGTCTGTATTCTTATCCTAAGTAATCAAGACGATTTATCCTTGTACTTAGTCCAAGATAAGTTGTGTAACGTTTCTGTTTCTGTGCATGAGATAAAACACAGATTTATACCATAAGGGGTAGTCAACATTCAGGATGGAGCTCTTAATCTTTCAATAAGAACAGTCTGGTGGTCTGATACCAACGTTAGCAGTATCCAAGACGTGATTCATACTGCACTGCTGCTGCTTTTTAAGGTGCAGGTTATTGAAACACCTTGTGATGGTGGTAAGCGTGCGCGTGTGTGCACAAGTGAATATATACATGTGCATGTGAGCAAATGGCAGGCAATGCACAGACACCTGTTCAAAGAGAAGGGGGAAGACAGACAGTATTTAGAATCCAGTGCAAATCCTAAAAATGGGCTGGGGAAAGTACTTACTGACTGATGAGGAGTGTTTGTTCAAATCCCATGTTCTAGAGATGGGCTACACACATACATGTACCTACAGAGAGCCCAGAGAACAGAGGGGAGGGAGTTCTTCTGGAAGAACTTTTTTTTTCAGCACTGTAATATGATCTGTATATTAATAATGAGGTCATGATAGAAAAGATTTCATTGGGTGGCTTTGTTTATGTGAGATATGATATCCCAAGGAGGACCTGAAGAGGGTGGGAAGACCAGTGCTGTTGTCTATCTGATAAGGGACATGCTAAATCAATGCTGACATTTGGTACAGTGCTTGGAAGAGTTGGGCAGATGATTTGTATTTTATTAAAAAAATAATTATTGGAGACTTCAGGCAGTAATCTGGATTGAGGCTAACTGCTGTACTCACATGCTAAATTATTAACTGATTGCTTAGAGATGCTGTTCCTTATGATCAGTCACAATGAATGAAAGCCTTGGCTGGTAGGAAACATCTTGTCTAAGCCGTGAAAAGAAGTCATCCTATCAATTTGGCTATATAAAGTTTCTTACAACGGGAAAAAGCTAGAGATGTGTTTTTTGTTGATGATTATAAAAAGAGTGCTACTATAGTGCTAATACCTGGTTCAAATAATAAGACACACACAGAGGGGAGATATGTGAGAGAAAGTATGTAAAAACCTCATCAGAAGTCAGGCAACCTATAAGCACAGCTATATATCAAGATACCCATACTTATGCCCTCCTTCCCCAAATATCATAAGCTCCCAAACACTCAGTGCTCTGCAGTGTGATGTATCTCCCGGGTTCTTTCTCCCATGCCTGCTCACTAACACATATTCAGCCTGATGTCTCTATACAGGTCTCAGCTACCGCACTGCAGAGACACCAGGTACCTGCATACACTCGGGTGAAGCGTCTCCACTGTACTCTTAGGTTACACAATTCTTGTTTACATAACAACATCCTGAAGCAGAGATGTCTCTGTAAAAGTTCTAAGTTTCCTCATGTAATGTTTTGATAGCAGTTGATAAAATGAGACAAGTTCTGACTGGGGACTGTGAGATTCATGAACACAAAAATATTTAGCACTGAAGTATTAACATTTTTGTGAAGCTGACAGAAGCTACACTTTCTTAAGTCATAAGTGCACAGCAAATAAAGGTACAGATGAAATGTAAAATGGAGGTGTGCTATACTTTATGATTACACTTTAGGGAGATCTATAAAATGACAGTAAAAAGCAACTAGTGCTTTCTCCAGTCCCCCCCAAAATTCTAATGCAGCAGTAAAATGGCGTATGTCAGTAATAAAAGTAAAATGTCTATGACATTTTAAATGTTATCGTACTGTCACGGTGGAATAAAATTAGCTTGAAGAATGATCTAAAGGGATATGATGCAGTTCATTATGTATAACAGCAACAGCAGCAGTTTCCCAGTGTTCATAAAGGTTTCTCCATTAAATTTACCTCCAGTCAATAATTAGGAGTCCACAAATAAACCTAGGCAATTAAATCAATACTGCTGGGCAATTATGTTCCAAAGTCCTGGCTCAATGGCACAAAAAGACACTATATCAAACTGCAATATTAAGTGATCTGATGCAATTTTCAACCGAACATTTTCTCAGAATAACAGAAAAGGTCATGCCTGTATCTTTGTCTCAGTATGCAAACGTATACACTGTTTGTCAACCTGTATCACTAAATAAGCAGCCTGTTTTGAGCAAAGTCTCAACATGAAGTGTTCACTTCACCATGAGCTTTGGTTTCCTGATCAGAAATATTACCAATGTCTGATAAAGAAAACCACTACCAGCCTCTTTACAGGTATGAGTTAAACAGTTTAAAGGGCACAGACCTCTTCTGTGAGCTGCTCCTAAACAGGGACCAAGAAATCTAAGCAATTTCCATTCATGTGACTTAGTAAGGACAGAAAGGAAAAGCAGAGCTGGTTACTCCCAAAAAAGCACTAATCTCCCTGCCATTCTAAAGATGATTGATTTGCCAAGAATTACTTTTACCTTCAGAGCTCCTCCTGTGGAACCCCACAAGATGGAGCAAAAAACACTGAAAACCACTATTAAGTTGTATACAAAGGGATGTGGCTAAGAGCAACGAACTCCCCCATCCTTAGTTAACATTTGCAATCTTAATATAGTTGGTTGTATAGTCAATAATCCCCTCACTCTCCATGCCCTGGCTTTTGCTCTCTCTCTACATCAGACAAAGAGATGTGATAAGATTCTGCTTGGGATTTTTTAACAATCTGCCAAAGAATGACAAAAAAAAAATAGAATCAGAATTCCTTGTTGTATTCTGCACAATCTGATTCCTAGTCTGGCATCTGTAATATGAACAGAATCTTGAAATTCACAAATTAAAAAAATAAAATCTTCCAATGCAGGCAATGTAGTGAATAGAAATACTTGTGTATTTTCTTCCGAGTTCCATGTAACACTGTGAGGTGTTTAAATTAAAATGCCAGTATTTCTGACAAAGCCAGTAAAAGCAAACTGCTATTTCTATCTCCACTGCAGCAATTAAGCAGTCTTAATGACAGCGAGTTTTGATAATGAAAGAGGAAAAAACAGTAATTTCTTTAAAATCTGGTCATAGGACACAATCTAGACACAAAAGCTATTAATGATAAAACATTTCAATCTGCAAGTGATTGTTCCCTTGAAATGGTTTTCAAAATATTTTCAGTCATTCACATGCCTAATAGAAATGTACTACATTGCTAATGGACACATGCTAGTGAATATGCATTAGGAACACTGGATTTATAAATCAAATTTTATTTCATTTCAGACATTAGCTACACATCATCTGAATAAAGGAGACAACTAAAACATAATGGAAAAGTTTCAAGAGTCAGTGTATGTTGTCAGTGATGTCCAAACAAAAGCTGACTATGGCTAGAAAAGCAGGGCTCTCACCTGCCAATAAACTGCCCTTGATCACTTACAAGAGGGGAGCATCCCAGCAGACTCTGTGTGTATTAAAAAAAAGACTTGAAAGAGAAGAAAAAGTATCACACAGGTCACAGCGGCAGTCTCAATGGACCCCTCAGGGATTTCTGCTAGTCTCAGCCTTGTCATCCTCTATGCAGCTTTCCTCTCTGCCCAGAAAATGTCGATAGGAAAATGTTTGAGGGGCCTCTGGTGGAAATTTTTTCATTCTTTCTGCATTGACAGGATGCCAAATCAATATTTACTTCCCACTAACAAGCTGCTCGAGGTCTCAGTAGAAAATATTGTAGAGAATGCGGGAAGACACGATAATAAACAGCTGTCTGGCTATGAGGAAAACATGAATTGACTGGAAACAGGTCCACAGTAAAAGGTCACTGAAACCCATGAACTCCTCAGGTGTCTGTATCAACTACTAACTTTAAAGGCACATAATAAAAAATCTCTTTTTCCTAAGAGGTATGAGAGGATGGATCCGTTTCACTCTAGCAAACATTACAGACTGTCTCAATAATTTAATTAACACATTTGCCAAGATCTGTGCTGGTTTTCTCCAGTATTGTTTCACTGTTTTGAGCTGCTGAGTTAGCTATCACAAATCCTGGGTTAACAACTCTTCAGTTTTATCCAGTGACTCTTATTTTAAAAGAAATAAATAGGAAATAGCACAAAATGAGGATTTTATCGCACTTACTAGTGGCATAGTTACAAGGACAATGGATTATTTACAACCAAAAAACACTTAGCTATCCAGAGTAAAAAATATATAATTCATTAAGGGAAGATATAAATTTAGAACCTGTGCTTCAAGAAGCTTTTGTATCTTGTGCAGCCATTCCTTATCTTTTTCAGATTCCATTTTTGTCTTTGCTGTTTCCTAAAAATAGAAAAATATAACATACACACGATTTTTTACCACCACCTGAGAAGAACATAATGAATGATAAAGGATGTGTGTAACTGGATACATATTAAATAAACAAAATGTAGAAGTCAGAACTATGCTCACATGTCCTGGTTTCAGTTAGAACAGAATTAATTTTCTTCCTAGTAGCTGGTGGAACTAGTTACCTGAAGCATGCTCACTGAATATGGGGGCTCTGTTAAATTTATAAACCTATCCATGTTTGTGTATGTCCCTAGAAAGTTGCAAGGCGTGTTCTTTTCATATAAATATACAGGTATATATGTGATCTATGTGGAAATCTTTTGAGTTCAATTTAAAGGTTCCTGAGCCTACACACTGATAAATGCAATAGGTATCTAATGTTTGTGTAGTGTAAATTCAACACCTGCATTTTAAAATTGTTTTCTGTTTATTATTGAGTACATCTGTGTGTTTTACATATATATCCCCTGCATTGCTTATAAGGAAAAGAAATAGGATATAAAGATTACTATCAGAATGAGGTAAGCTTGCAACAATCCTATCAAAGCCAATCACTTTATAAGGGTGTAGAGATGCTTCTTAACGGGGCAGGGATCAGTCCATAATATTTATATTTATGAATGTAACCTGTGTCAGTGCATACACATAACATGCACATTTATTTAAGTCAATTGAAAACTCTTTTTTGTGATTTATACGATACAAAGCTACAATAAGGCTACGACTAAGCTGTCAGTATTGTATGGTTCCAGCCCAATAAGGGTCAACTTTGAGGCACTTATTAAATGCAAGAGCAGGGGCTTTGTCATGGATTATTTGATCTGGCCTAAATAACTCTGGACAATAATTCCTATTCCTATTACTAACACTATCAACTATTTCATAGTAATATGATTTTTATTTTTTTTTTTAATCTGAGGTCTTTTCCAAAGTAAATGATTGCATGACTCCATAAAAATGCATGTTAGAATCAACAAAAAAAGGCAATGGATTCCTCCTGAAAACATATGTCTACTAGAATACCTTTAACAGGCAAGTATGACAACTGAAGAAAGTAAACATCCACCAAACCAATTTGGCACAAGAGAAATTCTAATTTTTTTTCCATTTATGCAAAAGTCTATTTAAAATGTATAACCCTGCCAGATATTCTCATGAAAAGGGAAGCTACTTTCAAATAATGCCTCTACACCTGAATGCTCAAAACAGTGTATTTATATTTTATTTATGTATGCCCAAAGTCTTGACACCTTAGGAATCTCTAACATGACCTTTTTATTCAAATTCAACCATTCTGTTCTTCTTGTGCTGGATGCTGCACAATGAAATTCCAGACTTTAGCTGGAAATTCTTTTCCAGAAGAACACAAATTTACAGCATCTTCTGATCTAGCCCCTTTTTGCTGTAGAGTCCTTAAAATAACTTACCTCATCATCTTCTACTTCTAATATCTCCTCAACATCAGTTGTTGAAACATTAAGGATAGAAGCTGCCAACAGAATTGACTCTTGGGAAAGACCTTTTTTACGTGCCCTCGCTTCTTCCTTTTTTTTTGCCTGTTTGATTTTTATTCTCAGCTCTTGTATGCTGTGCTGTAACTCTGTGCTTAGAGCCTGGAAGATGCAAGCAGAAAATAAACCAATGCAATTTTTCTTAAAGTACAAACACTATGAAAAACACAATATCATTTAATCTAAGCTCCTTTAGCTAGGAACTATCTTTATTCTGTTTTATTAGTTGAATGGGGTATACTCTGTAATATGAAATAACATATTTAGAAAACACAGGGTGAATTAATACAATAAACATAAAATGTTCTTAAACATAAGTACATATTTTCTTAGTATGCCTTTAGAGAAGTAACTATATTCATAATGCCATCAACAGTAAGACAAAGCAGATTCTGCAAAATCAATTAAAAATGCTTTTCTGATTCAGTCTACCAGAATTAATTTCTGTAATGTGGTACATACTGCTAAGCCAGAAGGATGGTTGCAGCTTTAAAAAAAATAAAATCCAGAAAAACAGAAGAATATTGCTAAAAGAAAACTGATTGGTACATTTTGGAAAGGGCAGCTTTTTGAAAGATTTAAGTGATAGGAAAGGAGAACCATTATGTGGGATGGAAAAAAAAGGGACTTCTGGGATTTAACAATCCTGGTGTAAAACCTAGGCAAAGTTAAAAAATCAAGAGATGGCTGGACAAAACATAGTTCTCTCAGCTAAATGGAAAGAAGAAACCCAGTCGGGGTGAGGCTGCTCTCTTAGTTTAAAACTAGAATTAAAAGTAACAGTACAAAACATCCTGCTGAAGAGACTGTTCTAACCTGAATGAAAACTGGTTTTGGTTTTTGTTCTTCGACAGCATACAAGTACTGAGCTTGACTAATACCTACCAAAGCTGAACATGTGCAAATGGCTTAACAAAGAACCTATGCTTCAAGTTCTTATCTATCACATTCCTAAAATTTTCTGATTCATTGAAATAACACAAAGCATTAGTATAAATCACCGGTTGTATAATTGAAATTATTTTGTTTCAACATTTATGCACATATGACAAAAAGGTTTTGTCAAAAGCACAGTGAGGTAATTTTATTTAAAAATTGTTGGCTGAGAGACAAGAGCAGTAATTCAATGTCAGAAGATCCTCCTAGTGATTTCAATGACTCAAGCAGAGCAGTGATTGTCAACATAGACACCGTGGCTGAGTTTAAAATGAGAGAATAAGCTTTTTTTTGATCGTCATATGTGGGTCTCCTCTTATTAAACTATTTCTCATGAGTAGCTGATAAATTCCTGGCAATTCTTTTGCTGCAGAATGTCTTCATCTCTAGAAACTGACTGCAGAATTATGAAGCCTGTTTATTGAAATTCAGGGTACTCTACAGCCTCCAGTGTATTCAAAATACGGTCATTATAGAGCATTTGCTAATAAATTTCAAAGAAATCACAACATCTGATTCCAATATTTATTTTTCTATCACTTTCCCAATATAACATTTTTTCCTTATTTTTCTAGAATTTACTTATTAAAAAAAATTACCCTACCCCAAATTTGAGGAGAGAGCATACAATGAAATTTGTCCTGTTTTCTGATTCAAGTGTGGGTCCCTCTATACACAGTATTTCCAACACAGTACCTTGTACATATACCTGTCTTCAAATACAGAGCTGACAGGAATGTAGAAACATGAAATATTATATATGCAGGGAGCTAAGGCCACTTGGACAAAGCTCATAGAAGGGAACAAAGAAAAAGCAAAGCCCCAAGCAGAAAAGCACGTGTTATGAAAGAAAATTACAGATGCATAATTACATGTTTTTGTGGCATTCAAAATGGTCTAACAGTAAGTTGGCTACTGCAATATGTAGGAGATGTATTTAACAGTGGAAAAATATGTATTTCTTCAATCAAATTGAATCAACTTATTTAAAAGTAATGGGATGTCCCTCAGATATAGATCATAAGGCTAAAAGGTTCACAGTACACAGTGCAAAGAAGAAATTTAAGTTAAAGGAGCAAAATATCACGGAAATTAGTTGCAAAGCTACATGGCAAGACTATGAATAATGATGAGCAACCAAACACAGACAAACAAAACATGTTTGTAAACAAAGCCAAACATTCACTCGAACATCTTAAACAACAAATTAAAATTGCTAGACAATAGTCTTATTATATTATTAGATCATTTTTATAGGTTTATATAAACTCCAAAAGATGTCCATGATGAATGAACAAGCTGATATCAACGGCAATAGTGGACCCCTGAAATTGTTACTCCACTGTGCTCAATCTGTTAATTCAGATAATGAAGCCACCAGAAAGAGCCTGAAGAAACTGTAGCAGCAATTCAGAAAATAAACAACAGCAAAAACATAAAGGAGAAAGGACAGAGAAAAATACAATTAATAGGTTTTGATATGCAAGTACATATGTTGTATGCAATCGCAGTAGATCACACATATAGTGAACTTGCATTTCATTTGTTTTTTCCTTCAGCAGTTCTAATACCTTAAAGCTTCTTTTCTAGTGTACATGAAAGATCTGTCTACTTCATGGACTTTTGGATTGTATACTGAGAGATCAGCTATTTTTGAACAAGCCTTCTCCACATTATAAAGTTGTAGCAATGTTTTCATACACGTTTTTCATGGGACAAGTGCCTTAAAACATGGTAACTTCCCTATGATTTTCATTTGCTCTCTGTTGACTTCTTATCTGTTGTAAGCAAATAGATCCATGTACTAAATTGTTTACCTGTTAGTGTTTTCATCTGTATGCCAGTTCATACTTCACTACAGAAGTGTTAAATATCAAAGCCACAGAGGTCTTTAACTGAGTTAGGAAGAAACATTTCCAAATTGAAAATGACAAAACACTAACAGTTAACCAATTTTTAACACAGTTTTTGTTGATGAATATACTGAAGCCAGTATAACAACATTCTTTGGTTAAGAAATTGATCCAATGCATTCTGGAGCTAAGAGCAGGATTTTAAACTATAACATTTCCCACTGTGTATTTCAGAATTGCTTCTTTTTAAGCTTATAAACATACATAGGTGTCTGCAATGAAATCAATATAGAATATGACTTCGAATATGACTACATTGATGTAAAATAGCAATGCCTTTATTAGTACTAGTAATACTAGGATTTGATCTTTTCTCTTTGTTTTCCTTTGGTGTGAAATCTGTGGGATATATTGTTGCTAAAGCCATTCTCCCAGCTTAGCTGTTACCATCAGTTATTCCTATGGGACACACTTAGCCTCTACCAACCAACTAGAATAGGCATCCCTGATTAATTCCTGAAAAACAAATCTAAAATACATCTCATCAGGCCAGTGCAATTGTTACTGGTACAACTACAACAAAAATAAGGTTAAAATTCTGAAAGCATAAGTTTGAAGTCCACAGTTCTTTTTAATCAGTAGGAACTGTCGCATTATCTACCAACTCCAAATGGCTGTATAGCATATATTACATCCACTTGGTTGCATACAATTCTAAAATATCTCCTTTAAAAGCTGTATTCTTTATATTCACAATGCAAAATAGTAATTCATAGGATAATAGTTTTCAATTTTAGTTTCAGCAACCAAACATTATTTAGCAATATATATTTTTTGCCCGTTTTGAAACCTACAGAGATCAAGTTTTTTTTCATTTAAAAGGTTATACTTATTTAAATGCTCAGGGAAACTGTGTCATACTGACTGTGACAACACATTTTCAATAGGTCTTTATATCCCAAAAAGCTTTGACACCAGTTGGTCCTGGAATTGACATAAATCAATCAACAGCCCCAAGTAATGCTACATGAGCAAATCAATGCCTAAAGTTATTCTCATAATTACCATGTTAATTTAAACATTGTATTGTTATTGTTTGTACTACAGTAAAACTTAATGACTACAAGACAGATGAAAGTCTGATGCTATCATTGTAGCTATGTATAGCTAGATTTCAGTCTTGCAGTGGTGCAAATCTCAGGGCAGAAGCCATTTACTATGGAATAAGAAAATTTCAAGCTTTACTGTGTTTTGTACAAAACAATAATGTTCTACTGGGTATGGCTGGGATGGAGTTAATTTTCTTATAGAAGCCTTTATGTGCAGTGGTTTGGATTTGTGACTAAAACAGTGTTGATAACCACTGATGTTTTAGTTGCTACTCAGCAGTACTTGCAGAGAAGAGAGTCAAGGTCTTCTCTGCTCCTCATGGTGTCCTGACAGTGAGGAGGCTGGGGGTGGCACAAGAAACAGGGAGGACAGCCAGAACAGCTGGCCCAAACTGGCCAAAGGGCAATGTAATGTCATACTCAGCCTTAAAAACTGAGGGAGGTGGGCAGGTCTGGCAGGTAGCTGTTGCTGGGTGTTGGTCTGTATACCTTGTTTTGTTTTTGTTTTTCCCCTCATTCCTTCATTCACTAAACTGTCCTAAACTCAGCCCATGAGTTTTCTTGCTTTTGTTGTTCCTGTTGTCTTCTCAGTCCTGCTAGGAGTCGGGGGAGAGCAAGCAGCTGTGGCGCTTAACTGCTGTCCAGGGTCAACCCACCGCTAATACATAGAACAGTATAACATAAAGAACAATTCTGTATGTTGTATTTGGTGTATAGCTCAACATGAAAGTGTCTTTAGGTACAAGTAATGCACACTTAGAAACTCATTTGTCCTGTAGACTGGGATGGTGTAAGGACTCCTATACCATTACACCAAAAAGAAATGGCAAATCTTTTCTGAAACAAGGTTAGTTTTATAAAGAAACAAAAGTATTGTAAATATGTAGCAGCTGTCTGTAGAACGATATCTAAATTTCACAGAACTGAATGATGAGTTTAAAGAACTTCTCTACTTTAGCAACATAAAAACTACAGCTGGCCAAAGGGTAGGGCATATCCTAGCACTGCAAAAAGTTGAGAGAGAATTACCACCCCAAACAACATTTGCTAATAGCAAAAAACAAAATGAATGGACAAAGTGATACAAAGATGATGTCATGTGTAGTTTCAACAGCCAATACAAGCATTCAAGTTTCTGAAAGTTGAGTTATTTGGTCCCTATTTCCTCTCTAAAACTGACTTTCAAAATGTTTTGAATACTAATGTTAAGCTGATCTCACAAGACTTCTGTATGTCAGAGAAAATAAAAACAATTCTCCAGTAATTTCATTTTCTAATATACATTATATAAGTTTCCTCAACTACCATTACTTGAACAGATATACTTCTTAGTTGTGTGTGTGTGTGTGTATATTTTGGAAAGGGACAAGAATGTAGACGAGAAATAAAGACAAGACAGACCACTGCAATAGATTTGTCTGGGCAAGGACTATAACAAGTATCATTCCAACTCCTGGGAATCAGTTAGCCTCAGGAGGTTCATTTAATTCTTATGATCCCCAGAGATCACACATGATTTCAGAGAGTCCAGCATATGCCCTGAGAGCGGAGCGAAATTGTGTACAGGAAATACAGACCAGTCTTATCTGCCTCCTCCAACTTCAGTATTCCAAGAATGTCATTACCAGATATTAAAGTAGTAGTAATTCTTTTAATAATGTCATACAGACCACATTTGTAAGGTGTTGCACTGGTTTTATTTATCTAATTTCAGAATGACTGCTGTCACAGTTTCTTCTGTCATTCTAAAATTTATGAATAAATATGTTTAAGCTATATGGTTTGTTACTTAGATTTATTTGTACATATTTGGAGGAACTAAGATAGACTTTTACTATCTTTTCTATCAACATAAAAGAAAACAAAAATTGACAGGCTCTAGAATGTATTAAAACACAAACAAAAGAAAAATATTCACTCAAGGGAATGTGTGAGTGACAATATTATCTAAAAGCTAGCAGAGCTTTAAAGTTTCAAAGGCTGATTCGATAAAGAGCTGAAAGGAAGAAATACATCTACTAAAGTAGGTATTCCATTGATATATATGATTTTAAAATAAACAATCTTATGTTGATTAGCACAGAGAATAGCACTCACAATTTCAGAGAGAGAGTGGAAGATGAAAACACACATTGCCTGGAAGAAACGTCTCACCTGATGACCTGTTAGACTTCCATTTTAAATAAAGATTGAGAAATTGCAGTGTGCACATACAGAATAATGTAATACTGCAGTTACATCCACAACAAAATTTTCCACATTCATTAACACAAGCAAGTCTGAACACACATGAGCATAATTAAGGATCTAACAGACAAGATCTGAAAGATTAATTGAAGTCATTTAAAATATTACCAGCCTCTTCTACCCTTGTGGCAAAAGCTATCTCCTGTTTGCAGTCCAACATCCCAGCACAATCCTGCCTTCCTGATGGCTCTGAGCTACAGATGATGGACGGTGAACTAAAAAAAAGTGAATTCAGTAACACCCAAAACCCAACTGTAGTAAGAATATCTGGAAAAGATTAGACAGATTTGCATAACATTGTTTTTCAAGAGCTAAATCTACCACAAATTTCTTGACAAAGCTCTTGAGTCAGACAAACTGTAAAAGGGACACAGAATTTTGGTATTTGAATGCAAAACTCAATATCTTGGCATTTAGGAATGGGGGGAAATGTACGGCCAAAAAAATCCATTAAAATGCAATACTGAAGAAAAACATTAAGGTACAATGACAGAAATGAGAAACAGTGTTAAATAAAAATTTATAATCTCATTTAGATTGCAAATAAAATTTGAATTTCTTCAACTATGTGGCTAAAGTTGTGTTATTCCTACTTGCCAGTAGGAGATTCAAAACCATTGAGAACAGATCTTTATAAACATTAATTTCCAAGTACAAAATTGACAATATTCTACTGACTGTATTCTCTTAATCAGCTCCAGGTATGAAAAACCATGGTGAAGAAGATTATAAATAGAACATATATATGACAATTATAAGAAAAGAAAATTCAGTATATTGTAATATTTCCTAAAAGATAGTATAATTTCTCTATAAATTAACAAAACAAAACAAAACAAAACAAAAGATCTAGGTCACAGCTCGTTCTTTTTTTTTATTTCAGACTGTTTTCAAAGCAAACCACATTCAAACAGTGGACTTATTCTTGCTAGTTATAATGTAGTTTGATTTATGTAGAGACGTACATACTACGATTAATTAGTAATATTAATACTTAGGAGTGTACTTCCACGATTTAGAATATTCCCTTTGCGATTCAAAATTATTTTTTGCATTTCTAGTCAGTTTTTTCTTTTTTAATCATCCTAAGATAACTGCTTAGTTATCACCCTTTCACTTATGCCTGAAATCTTGCATTAAACTCTGCTTATTTTCATAGGATTCTTTGTAACATGACTTTGGGATGAAAGAATTCTCTCTTGTAAAATCAGATGGGCACCTTATTTATAGAACATACCACTCATTGACAGGTGATACCTTTAGTCATATATAATATTATAGCTTTACAGTTATGTAATCTTTCCTGTACAGACTGTCAAAAACTTAACTTGTAGGCCACAATGTTTTCAGACTGAGGCTTTTTGTAAATGTCAGAAATACTCCACAGTTTTCATTGTACTGCTGCTAAATTTCCAACACAATTAACATGTTTTGCGATCTATAACAGGGAAAAAATAATAGTTTTCTCTATAGTAGAGAATGAGTTGAAATATGTATAATCAGTGTGGGATGACAGGCAGAATATTTCTGTCAAAATATATTGGTTTCTAAAATTATATTTATGTGAAATGGGCAATAATAATAATTTAAAGTCCTATTTACTTCAGCATTTAAGTCCCACCTCATTTACATGAATTTTTTTTCCTGCTGTAAATTCTCTGGTTTCAACAGAATTACCTCTGATTTACAAAGGTGCTAGCAAAACTAGCATCATTTCTTTAAAACGTCATATATTATAGTTAACTGCACAGGGGAAAAAAAAGGGGGGGTGCTGAGATTGGAGTTTTGCACACACGTGGTGAGAGATGGCTGGGATTTCACAGAACTTATTATCTCAACAGTCAGGGCAGACAAAGTCAGCCCAGTTATACCGGACACAGCAAACAAAGAATATTCAGGGCAGACCAAGAAATACTGAGGTGAAGCAACACTCTAAAGGTCACATTGCAGGTCAGTGACCAAGATGTGAAAAGCACCAAGATTTTCCTGATATTCAATTCAGTGTCTGAGCTTATGCTGCCTCTCTGCAGAAACCCAAACAAAGCATAACAATTCTAAACCAAATGCCCTGTGTATGACCACTGCACAGCTGAAACAAACATGTTTGAAACCTAATTTAAGAGGTCAGCTCTGCATTCCTTATACTCTTAAAGAAACTCTTTGAATCAGTTGGCCTCTTACAACTGTGCTTTTTTTAAAAAAATGCTGTCACTTGTTGCTTTTTATGATTCTATTCTCCTAGAGCTCTTCCCACCTCTCTGATAGCACTTTCAGCATGCCCTTTGGGGAATCCCCTCAATGCTCACCTTTCGAAGCTACCGTGGAGACTTACTTCACCAGGCTCTGTCTGTGGATGTTTCTGTTCTTTATGCTTGGACTTTCTTAGTAATCTGATCAACATACAATGAACAATTATTTCTACATGAACTGTTAAATAAATAATTGATGGAGATCTTTCTCCTCTATTTCAAGTGTTGCTGTTTTCCTTGTTATTTTCCTAATAAGAGTTCCTATCAGTTTAAGCTCAGAGCCTTGCATCTATTCCCCACATCTTCCAGTTATGACATTTTACAGTCAGAATCACTGTTTCTGTCTTTCAGACACTGAAATCAACACTATCTTTAAATTAGGCTCCTTTCAGTACCTCTGAATTATGTACAGAGCTGATATACTGGACTTCAGAAAGCAGTCTCTCCAAGTCATTTTGTGACAGTGTACTCCTTTTGCTTGCCCAGCCTGGTTTTTCACATGAAACCCTGTTCAAGCGATAACCACCAGCAGTGATTGTGACAGATGCATCTGATTGTGATGGCTGTAACCAGCTCAGTGTGGATTCAGGAGAGACAGATAACAAACAATAGCTAAGGCGCAGGCTGAGCAACATGCTCACCTGACCACAGTGCTGGTCAATGTTGGACTTGAGCCAGATTTGGAAGACACTAACATCTGCAGTCAGTATGCAAACATAACTATGAGTCAATCATCTTACTCCATAGACAGTGAGCAGGCCAAAAGCCTGTTGAGCTCTCCTGTATGGCAGGCAGCAGGCTGCAGGACAGATCACCTCTAGAGTAGGGATGCCTCTCAAGGTTATACCTGCTGCAGAGATCCTTTACTCCTTGCAAGAGATTCCTTGCCACAACAGATCCTTCGTGAGTGATTAATAGATTGCTAAACTTTGTAAGCTTGGCTAAGATTGTATCTTAGGTTGATTGTGCACATATAATCCTTTAGACATAAACCATTGACCAAGTCAGGGACTAGGAGAGGATTCAGCCACAGCTAGCCTCCTTACTTCTTCCGTTCAATGAGTTAAGAAAGCATGGGGGTCCACTCTGTACCTCATGACTCAATGGGAGGATCTCCTCGACCTTTAGACATAAACTATTCACCAAGTTTGGAACTACGTTTGGATCCAGCTGTACCTGGGCTGCTCTCCGAGAAGGAGTTTAGCATGCAAGGATGTCCATTCTGAATCTTGTGACTCAAGAGGAGGATCTCCTGACAGTTCCTCTGACCCTGTCCTCTACGCAGCAGATATACAAGTGTACATCTCCATCCTGGATTGCGGTGACTCACTATCTAATTTATGTTTAAGCTTTGCTAAATAACTACAATATATATAAAAAAAATGCTGTTTCTCTCTTATGAGTGAAGTGTTTATCATTTCCATATCCACAACACGTTTAAAGGAGTTACAGGTGTATCTATATCCTTCTAGGGAGTACAGAATCACAGAATCACAGAATTTCTAGGTTGGAAGAGACCTCAAGATCATCGAGTCCAACCTCTGACCTAACACTAACAGTCCCCAATAAACCATATCCCTAAGCTCTACATCTAAACGTCTTTTAAAAACTTCCAGGGATGGTGACTCCACCACTTCCCTGGGCAGCCTGTTCCAATGTCTAACAACCCTTTTGGTAAAGAAGCTCTTCCTAACATCCAACCTAAAACTCCCCTGGTGCAACTTAAGCCCATTCCCCCTCATCCTGTCACCAGGCACGTGGGAGAACAGACCAACCCCCACCTCGTACAGCCTCCTTTAAGGTACCTGTGGAGAGCGATAAGGTCGCCCCTGAGCATCCTTTTCTTCAGGACCTCTACAATGCAGAGGTCTCCAAGTAGTTCCCAGTAGAGCCTGTTGGAGCCTCATTCTTTGAAATAAACTTAAAACATGTTTTTTTCTTTTTTTCCCTGAGGCAGAGTAGGAAGTTATTTGCAAGTTGGTGAAAATAGTTCCCTGTTCAGATTTAGTATGTTGGAACTGTTTGCACAGTGACTAGTATTAGCGGGGTCATGGCTGCTAATTAGCCATGATTAGCCACCGTCATTAGCGGGGTCTGTGAGGATGCTTCCCAGTCACCATAACAAAAATGAAAACAGGACTATCAAGAAAACTATCCATGTGAGTCAGACATGCACCCAAACTTTGCACGAGACATACATGTATAGTTAAATTGGTTGGATCACTTAATCAATTCCTCCAAGCTGTTAATACAGAAAGGGATATAAAAAACTACCGTGCAAAATATTTTAAGCCATATCTGTTATCATCTTTACCTACCACAGTCATAAAAAAGCAAAGTGAAATGCTATCCTTCTAAAGCTAAAAAGAAAAGAAGAATAAGGAAAAGCTTTCCAAAATCCTTCCATTTATTCTTCATTTTTAGTAATCAAGATTTTATCTATTAAGACATCTACATTATACTCTGTTCCTGGCATACTGTATGCATCACTTACCATATGCCTTCTGTAAACTATAAGAATTCAGCCATTCACTTCATTCATTAAAATTCACAGGGCCTATTATTCTGTTTACAGTCTAATAGATATTCACTGTCACTATTCAGGCCTCTGATTCAATTTGCCTAAATCCCAGACGCAGAGTAATCCTGATGGAGATTAGCTTAATTTATCACCAATTTCTGCACAGAACCAAGAAAGGTTGGTATTTCATAATAAAAGTTGTGGTTCTCCTTGTTTCCTAAAGCGGCATACACAGAGAAAAAGAAGCAGTGAGTGCCTGATTTTTTAAATGGTATGATTTTTCAGCTACACAAATTTGCTTTTCATGTCAAGATGCCTTCTTCTAAAGCTATGTATTTTGCAGATAAGAAGACTAGTACTCATCAGACTAGAACACCTCCCTGTAACCATATATTATGCTGATTCTGACTGGACATAGATTGGCAGACTCATCGTCTGCTCCATACAAAACAAAATAATCACCCTGGGTATACTTTTCTAGGTAAAGTGTTGACAGTTTGGAATGTAATAAATGAAATATATTTACTTTTTCACTTCTAAAGGTTCCCAGTGCGGAATATTTTCTAGCAACTTAAAGTCATGTGAAAGGTGTCCACTTTCAAAGCAAAACTGACAGTGTTGATTTATGAAAGTGATACTATCTTCTGTCATTTGCAAAATGTCCCAGTGACCCACTGAAGAAATCTTTGGTCAGACAACACTTCTAAATTGGCATGTTTTATCTACAATTGTGTACTTTCCAAAATAAACCTGTTTTCATCTGCACAACAAAGTGCAGTTCTATATTAATGAAAATTTAGTTCCTTTTTCTTTTTATAATTTCCAAGTATAAGATTTTATAATTACCTATTATGCTTAGCATGTTTAAATGAAGAAATAAATAATCATTTGTATTGGGTTTACATGGCAAGGGTTAGGTGGCAAGGAGGGCTACAGGGGTGGCCTTTGTGGGCAGAGCCCAGCAGCTGCCCCATATCAGATGAGAGCCAGCTCCAGACAGCTACAAAAGGGACCTGCTGATGGTCAGAGCTGAGCCACAGAGTGATGCTGGCTGGGCCTCTAGGAGAGCAGACATAAGAAAAGGAAAAATAAACTGCTGCTCAACAGCAGCTGGGAGAGAGGAGAACAAGCCCTGCAGACCCCCAGGTCAGTGCAGCAGGAGGGCAGGAGGTGCTCCAGGCAGGCAGCAGCAGTTCCCCTGCGGGCTGTGGAGAGGCCCTGGTGGAGCAGGCTGTCCCCCTGCAGCCCATGGGTCCCACATGGAGCAGATCTCCACGCTCCAGCCCCCCCATGGGTGGAGGAGCCCCCGGTGGAGCAGGTGGATGTGGCCTGGAGGAGGCTGCAGCCCATGGAGAGCCCCCGCAGGAGCAGGGGGCCTGGGGGAAGCTGCTGCCCATGGGGGACCCATGCTGGAGCAGTTTGCTCCTGGGGGATGGATGGACCCCATGGTATGGAGCTACCCCATGTGGGAGCAGTGCTTGAAGAAATGCTGCCTGTGGGCAGCCCCTGAAGGCTCAGTTCGGGAAGGACGGCATCTCGTGGGAGGGACCCCACATAGAGCAGGGGCAGAGTGACCGTGAAGGAGTGATGGAGATGAAGTGCTACAGACTGACCGCAGCCCCCATTCCCCACTCCCCTGCACCCCTTGGTGGGAGGAGGTAGAAGTAGGTGGCTGGGGAGAAGGTGTTTTTAATTTGCTTTTAGTTTCTCACTGTGCTAGTCTACTAGTGATAGGCAATAAATTATATTAATCCTCTTATGCTGAGTTTGTTTTGCCCATGACGATAATTGGTGAACAATTTCCCTGTCCTTTTCTCAACCCTTGAGCCGTTATCGTCCTATTTTCTCCCCCTTTCCCTTTGAGGTGGGAGAGTCAGAGAACAGTTGTGGTTGAACTCAGCTGCTCAGCTGAGTAAAAGCACATCACTCAAATGGCATCTGTGTCTGATCTAGGTACCCATATTAAAAAGATGGTCTGCACACCTTGGGCGCAGAAGGTTAGAGTAGCATTACTGCTAAAATTAAATCCACAGATTCTGGCAATATATTCGGAAGAATTTCTTCACTGAAAGGGTTGTTAGACATTGGAACAGGCTGCCCAGGGAAGTGGTGGAGTCACCATCCCTGGAAGTCTTCAAAAGACGTTTAGATGTAGAGCTTAGGGATATGGTTTAGTGGAGGACTGTTAGCGTTAGGTTGGAGGTTGGACTCGATGACCTTGAGGTCTCTTCCAACCTAGAAATTCTGTGATTCTGTGATTCTGTGATTCACCAATGGAAATGTCCTATGTAGAACATTTCTTAGTGTCTCACTATAACTAGAAAATTCTGAGAGTGCATTGCAAGGACTTTCTTCTATCAAAAGAACTGACTGTAGTTTGACATGAAGTCAGTAGCAGTACTTCTATTGCTCTCTTGTTGGAAAGGAACTGATCAAAAGCCATAAAATATTTTCCAAATATTTGAACCTTCCAAAACAAATCATCTCTAATTCTATTTAGTTTCTCTTTTTCTCTCTTCTTGAGATAAAGAACAAATAGGATACCATCTGCACATGGCCATTCCAAGAATATGCTTTATGGCAATGTTCTATCATTCCCAAAACAGAACAGTTCAAGAGAAAATGACAATGATAAATATTAGAAATTTTTCAAATAGCAGGATTTTTTTAACAAGAAAAGGATGAGTCATTAATTAGGTCCTTTGTAACACGAAAACTAGCTTCATATGACATTTTCAATCAGAACTGCCACTAAAAAAGGCAGCCCCAACACCTCTATCCTACATCTTTGCTCTGACCCCTTGGTGGTGCACTAAAACTGGGGCCCTGCATTTTCAAAAGTTTAACTTAAATAGGTGCATTTTCCTGAGATATGTCACTGTTAACTTGGCGTGATGTTTATGAAATCTTGTGGAAGTTTCATTAGGACAGAAATGAACAGTAAGAGTCACTCAGAGGTGGAACTTTTAAAAGAAGTGGGAGCATTTTAACAGTAGTGTTAACTTATCTTAAACTGCATATTAAACTACAGCCAAAGGTAGCGGTGAGAAAATATGCCATGGGGAAAATAAAAAAAAAATAAAAAAAAAATGCCAGAATAAAGATAAACTGCAGAAAGGTATGAAAGACTGACATATATTAGGATTTAGGGTAAGTTGACTGAATGGCAAAGGACTGTCAGATCATCACTCAGCCAAGCAGAAGTGGAAGGAGGCCTCTGATGTATACGGCTGCATGTGGCTATGTATCAACCAACAGAGCAAGGGGAAAATGCAACTAGCTTAAGGCCTGCTCTGAGTAGCAGAAATGAGGGCAGATGTCTTAGGAGAATCAGAGTTAGATCCCCAAGTAAATCCACTAAGCTTGCCAAATAAACTGCCACGGGTCTTGATTTTGGCAGTCAATTTTATCAGATGGTTATATGGGAGACCTATCAAGAACAATGCCAGAACAGACCAGATGTGAACTGTGCTTCAGGGGTATTCTCTATGGAGAGCACACACCTCCCAAATCACAGAGGCTTTATGGAAGTGAGAAATGCACTATGCTGACTTTAAAGCACTCAGTCGCCATCACCTATTTGTTATAGCAGTAGTTGAATATAGGCCTTATCAGAATTTTGAAACATCTTCATCTAGCTCAGAAAATTCGGAGATTCCACACTCATGCAGATGTTACCACTGCAGACCATTTTTTTTTGTTTGTTTGTGTGTGTGTGTGTGTTCCTGATGTACAAGTTGAATAAGACAGACAATGTTACTGGGTCTTAAGTTTCAGGAAGAATCTGTGGCAGGAATATATGGTCAAACCATAAATTATTATTATTTTTTTTTTTTAAAAAAAAGCACTATAATGAAAGAAAACAATTAGGGAGGATTTTGGACAGTTTCATATCAAACTATGAAAACATGCTCTATCCTATTTTCAGTGGGCACCCAGTCAAGCTGGGTTCTTCACAGCACTCTGGGAACACCTAAAAATCATGAATTACTTTGCAATTCAACCTTTTAGGTGATTTTTCATCTATTTTACATATTACTGATATTGCATAATGTACAATGAATAGTAATCTTTATCAACTGACTTGCACTTTCTTCAAGGAAAGAAATCAGGTTTATTCAACATAAATTATTTTCCATAAAGCCATTCTAAGAAGTATAACTATGCCTCTATACTTTAATAGTTTAAGAATTTAATTTTGTATCAGATTTTCATTATTTTAGCCAGAAATTAGGTCAGACTAACTGGCCTACAGATATCTGTCTTGACTTTATTTTTTGAATATCGACTCAATATTAGCATTTTAAAACTACTCCAATACTTGTGCCAGTTTTGAGCATATACTTTGAATACTTACAGAAAATGAGGACTAGTAACTAATAAAATTCCTTAACCAGCCCCATAACAGTGTAAGACCAAGAAATTCTCAGTTTACAGTACTACTTCTTACTAGAAATTGTTTAAAATACTCCTCTGGTTATGAGTAGATTGGGCATGTTTCATCATCTTCATATAACATCAGACTACTTCCTTCCAGATACGCAACACAAATATTTATACAAGATTTCTATCTTTACACTACTACAGAGTTGCTTTGTCTAGTAACAGTTCATATCCAGCATGTAATATCTACCTTCTTATTAGCATATTTTAAAATCCTACCCTTCTGTGGGGCAGAAAAATTCTTGGCCTTGCTAAACACAGATTTCACAGAAAAGCTGAAATGGAATGTTACTGAAAGCACTTTAACCCTGCCTGCCTACTTTCCATGTATAGGCTCCACTACAGAATCACAGAATTGTCTAGGTTGGAAGAGACCTCAAGATCACTGAGTCCAATCTCTGACCTAACACTAACAAGTCCTCCACTAAACCATATTGCTAAGTTCAACATCTAAATGTCTTTTAAAGACCTCCAGGGATGGCGACTCCACCACTTCCCTGGGCAGCCCATTCCAATGCCTAACAACCCTCTTGGTAAAGAAGTTTTTCCTAATATCCAACCTAAAACACCCCTGGTGCAACTTTAGCCCGTTCCCCCTTGTCCTGTCACCAGGCACGTAGGAGAACAGACCAACCCCCACCTCGCTACAGCCTCCCTTGAGGTACCTATAGAGAGCGATAAGGTCGCCCCTGAGCCTCCTCTTCTCCAGGCTGAACAAACCCAGCTCCCTCAGTTGCTCCTCGTAGGACTTGTTCTCCAGGCCCCTCACCAGCTTCGTCGCCCTTCTCTGGACTCGCTCAAGCACCTCCATGTCCTTCTTGTAGCGAGGGGCCTAAAACTGAACACAGGACTTGAGGTGCGGCCTCACCAGAGCCGAGTACAGGGGGACGATCACCTCCCTAGCCCTGCTGGCCACACTGTTTCTTATACAAGCCAGGATGCCGTTGGCCTTCTTGGCCACCTGAGCACACTGCTGGCTCATATTCAGCTGACTATCCACCATCACGCCCAGGTCCTTCTCTGCCTGGCAGCTCTCCAACCATTCCTCTCCCAGCCTGTAGCGCTGCTTGGGGTTATTGCACCCCAGATGCAGGACCCGGCACTTGGCCTTGTTGAACTTCATACAGTTTCATCTTATCTTATCCTAATCTCCATCCAATATACCCTATTGCTACTCACATTTTCAGGTTATCACCTATAATCAATTTCCTACTTCCTTTATTTTGCCTTTTTATTTCTAAATATTGTATTCTCTTTCCTATCAAACTGAAATAGACATCTATAAGGAGCTATCCTCTAATTGTGGAGCTATGTTTTTTTATTACTTAAACTGTTATAGTACACATTTTTTCATATCTTTTCCTAGCCTAAATCTTCCTATCACAGCGTTGAAGAATGAGCTACTCTGAATCAGCAATGTCTACTATTTCAGGTGCCCTTTTTATTCCCCCTGAATGTGATTTAAGGCCTAACGCCTGATCCCTATACCACACTCCAACAAAAATGATTTCAGGAATAACTTACAACATATTAGATACAGCATTTTTCTTTCTAATTGTATCTTCTGTGATTTTTAGAAGCTATCACTGGAGTTTACAATCTAGCAGTTTTGGTTACCTACCTAAGCTCCCAAAATGTGATCTCTGTAGCAATGCAGTGCTTTACTGTACATTACAAATATGTGATTAACTAGTAACTTATTAAATACTCTAATTTGATCCAGTGGTATATAACTAACTGCTACCAGAAACCTCTCCTCTAGGTTTCCTGACTTAGCATATTGATCCAAATGCACTCAAGATCCTGTCTTTCTGAGTTATCAATGTCTCTAGAAACAAGTAATAGTGTCTTTTAATGCAGAATGCCAGCTCTATCCTCTGCTCTCCCTCCCAGCTCACAGACATCTCTTTTACACATTCTCCCTAATATTAAAATACTTCTTGAATGGAACAGTTATGTGTAACTGGACAAGTGCATACCGGAAATGTTTACAATAAAATTATGTAATATCATCCAACAATGATTCTTTTTGTCTGTTACATGTAACTGCTATTTGAAATTGAGTTTTACCCATTTGCTTTCTTTGTTCAGACTCTTTACATATTAGTACAGAAAATCTGTTATTTTCTCTTTGCATTCCTTAGACAAATCCAATTTGTTTGTGATAGCCTACATTAGCCTACATGAGATTTAAAAAAAATAAAATAATTTTATGAAATCTTCATCTTATGTTTATCAGCTTGCTGGTGACCTTCTAATTACCAATTAAGCACCACACTCAGATCATTCTGTTTAAAGTTGATTTACAAAGCTCCTCTACCATTAGAATATGGTTCAATATTTCATAATACCAAAGCCTTAAGCTTCACCTCAGTTGCACACCTAATTGTTAATATTAGTACTTTCCGCCTTTTTCTCTTGTGGAGACTGATGATGTATATTTTTTTCCCTCTTGTGTGTGGAACCCTTAACTTTTATAGTCCATCAAGTTGATGTGATGCTACATCGTTAGTTCATGTGTTTTCTGACCTCTGACAATTTGTTGGATACTTACAGTAACATTCAATTTTGCTAAGACACTTCATAATCCCTTTGAAGAAAAAGGGCACACTGCTGTCAGTGTCCTTTGCTGAATTAACTCTCTTCTCATAATATAGGTAGTAGTCATTGTTTATTACTGCTTATGGTCCTGCTGCATACTCACACTAGGTTCCAAGAACAATGACTGTCCTGTTACAGAAGCCCCTTCATTCCTTCGAAGTTCGAGCCCTCAATATTCTGTTATTCACTACATATGAATTCATACTATGCATTATATGTACTATAAGTATTCATAATTCTCAAAATAATATGATTATTTTGGCAAAGGCCAATGCTTCTTGACTCTCCTTCCTTTTGGATCACATACCTACAATCCACTTTTTTAGTTTTTACCTCTAATTGATCCCTACAGGTTTGATTTCAAGAATAACTACTCAATAGTTGCATTTCAAGACGTACTTCATAGGTGCATTTAATTTTCTTAGATGCTATGAGGTATCCCAAATATCTCCTGCCTATATTTTCTAATGTATATTAGCCATTCCTGCTTCATGTATCAGAGTCATTTTCTTCTTCAGAATGATAAGAAGAAATACAAGAAAGACAGGGATCTTCTGGAAAGAGTCCAGCGGAGGGCCACAAAGATGATCCGGGGCCTGGAGCATCTTCCCTATGAAGAAAGGCTGAGAGACCTGGGTCTGTTCAGCCTGGAGAAAAGAAGACTGAGAGGGGATCTCATCAATGTGAATAAATATCTGAGTGGTGGGGGACAGAAGGATGTAGCCAACCTCTTCTCAGTGGTTTGTGGGGATAGGACAAGGGGCAATGGCTGCAAGTTAGAGCACAGGAAGTTCCGCACCAACACGCGAAAGAACTTCTTGATGGTGAGGGTGACGGAGCACTGGAACAGGCTGCCTAGAGAGGTTGTGGAGTCTCCTTCTCTGGAGATATTCAAGGCCTGTCTGGAACCCCTACAGTTCTGTGATTCTGTGAAAATTAAAAACAGGATATAAAAAAACACCACAGTGATTTCTATCTGAATTTTTCCATAACTAACTGCTATAGAAAGAGCAAGCCACACTCTCTTCTCTGAAGTTCCTCTATTAGCTGAACCTATTCATTAACAATGTTGAAAAGACTTAATTGTATGTTAAAAAGAACTACATAATGTCATGAGATACATGGAAAAAATAAAAAAATAAAAACTGATTTAAATTGATTAATGAGGAAAAGATTACACTTGCACTCAGAAAAATCAAGTCAGGCTTGAAAAATGAACATAATAGAAGACAAAGGTAAAAGAGTATACAAATATGTTGAACAAGTTCAGAAAGAGAGAGAGTTTAAACTTGATTAAATTTGATCTCTATAAGGAAAAACTTATTTGAATTACTGAGACTAGAGGGAGAACCAGACATCAAGGTCATAGGAAAACTGACAGCCACCTGGAAGGAGACAGTAGAAATGAGGGAAACTGGACTTCAAAGGAAGAGCTGGTGCAGGAAAAAGCACAGTCACTTACTGTGACATCTTGATCTTCCTTTACAGGCTATTGCATGAAATACCTAAGAATTATTTTGAGGTGATTTACTCAATATACTACAAAATTCAATTGAAACACCATGATTTTTAAGTATACTTTTTACAGTGGTATACTGTGAAAAATTCTGTTTTCAGAGAACTTTTTTTCCCATAAATATTTCGTACCTAACTAAAGAAAGCAGTCTTCTAAGGAACCGATGAACTTCTAAGGTTCATCAATGTTTGAATTCTACAGAGCATTGTTATTTTCAAAAAATTTTTCTGCAAAGTAACAGTAGTCAGAAAAACTGTTATTTGAAATTTGCATGCATATTCTTTTATCCAGGAGAAAAAAATACATATTTAGTTTTAGTACCTATATATTACTATTATTTATAAAGAAACTGCATTTTGTGTGTGTGTGTGTGTGTGTGTACAGTACAACCATATAAATGCTAAAGAATATTTATGGTTGTTAACAGAAAAGCAGCGATATTATTCAACAACAAATGAAGCATCACGATATTTGCTAATACGTGATTTGTGTCATTAATGCTACTTTTGAGAACAGAAGATCTTTTACTTTCTCATTTTCTAATTTCTGATAAACTTTTCGTTATGGGAGTATGTAAGGTATCTATAGTATAAACACTTGCTTATCTCCTTTTTCAATAATTGCTACTGCATTTTATTCAATGTAGTCATTCCATATCAGCCTGAATGAAGAGTGAATTGTGGCTCTGTCATCTGTCAGGATGCTTTATAAAAAAAATAGATAGACATTACATTAATTCAGATTTTCCCATACTTAGCCAGAAATAACCATGTAGCTATGGAAAGAACACTATTTTTTTCCTCCTAGAGGAACCATTCTGTATTAGAAGAAAGTTAATCTTTCCCCATGAAAGTTAAGTTTCAAAAACACGTGCTTGTGGGAAATGAGGTAATTCACACTAATCAACAGATATGAGTTGTATTCTCTGAAGTGCTGGAATTTTTTTTTTTCCAGAGTAATTTACTACACAATTATGCATTTTTTTTCTTGGACATAAGCATGCTGGCAGCGATGTACAAAAAGGTGACCAATATGAATGATGGAATTCTAGAGAAATCTAGGCAACAGACCTAGAGCCATTCGGACCAGTTCAGAGCTAACACACAGCCAGTACATGACCTTCAAAGACTGTCCCAGATCAGTGAATGCAGCAAAGATTAGCCCCACTTGGTCTTTTGCCTTTTTACTTTCACCCAGGACTACACTTTTTTAGGTGAACACTCAAAAGAAAATCCAAATTCAAACCTTCACAAATGTCATGAACTCTTCTACTCTGTCATTGGCGAGCAGCAGCTTCTTCTGAATTGTTTCCAAAGCCTGACCACTCCGTTTAGCCAAACCATGTAGTTGTTGAGATGCAGCAGTCTCAAGTTCAGTCATGGCACGTTCAGTCTCAGTCATTTTGCTCTCTAGATTGGAAAGCTTGACATCCTGAAATACATCGAGAGAAACAGGAGTGACACAATAAAAGCTGATAGGCAGATATGCCAGCTTACAAAGAAACGTCCCACAAAATGGTAAGTATCACAAAACACTTAAAATGTGATTTCACAAGAAAAAAGTAATTTCATTTGCTGTCATTACATCCATATTTCAGTGTATACATTTCAGTGAGGTGAGTGAATGAAATCAGTGACATACATTAGTGTTCTTCTGTTCTTTTTTACCTTTATGTATTTAAAAAGGCTAAGCCAATGACCTTGCAACTTTTCATTTGAAAGAAAGATATGAAAAGGTTTCACAGTAAACTCATCACAAAGCTATTATACCTTTTTCTCCAACTCATCTTTAGTCTTGTGATACATCTGCTCATAATGAGACTTCTCTTTTGTAGCTACATTAAGCCTTTGTTTCAGTGAGTCAATGGAAGCCTTCTTGTTTGAACAGTCTTCGTTCAGTGACTTTAGCTGAAACAAAAGCAAAGAGCAACTTGATTAATAGAAATAAAAAATAAAAATAAACAGAAATAAATAAAAATAAATAGAAATAAAATTTAAAAATAAAAACTAAATCTAAAACAAGCCTATACATACTGCATAATATACCTCTCTGTATTATATAAATTACTTGATAAAAGTACCTTTTTCTGAAATTACAAAGTCTACTGCTGATCAGGTAGAGATCAGTTTCCATGCACTTTCCTGTAACATAAAGCCTTGACTTGTATGAAATGTACAGAAAATCTCTTCATTTGCAGCACTGTTAAGTTTAGATATATTTTACCGTCACTATGAATCCAAATGTGAATAGCTTCTACTGATTTCTTGTATCTTTCAGAAGCAAAATATATTAATTAAAACCTAGCTGAGAAACTGGTGACTGTCTACAAGCCAACAGTCTCTACAACATATTATAATAATTATTATTATATTTTTCCATACAGTGCGAACCTTGATTCTGGATGAAATGAAATAGACTAGCACTCCTAGAAAATCATTCAGTTCTCCAGTGAAGAACTCAGTTCTTCAGTTCTTAACAATACTAATCAGAAAGTTGTCCAGACAGTATTGAGTAACAGGGAATTTCTTTAATCTGCTGCTGAAGTTAATGTGAAATTTATGAAGTTGATTTTCCATATAGAATAATCAAAGTAATGTATGGAATTTGATTATCTGGAATCTAAAAAATGCAGCAGTTAATATACTCAAAGAACAGGATTAAAGTACATCATTCCATTCTAAATCTTGTCTTCAAAAGCAAAACCAGGTACTTCTCTCGTTTCATACATCTCCCTTGCTTACTTATGCTTTCACTCTCTGGCTGAGGTTTTCTTAATAACAACCTGGCTTTGGCGTGGAGGGTAAGAGAGTAGCTCTCTCTAGAGCTGAAAGTGCTTAATGACTTCAAGCAGAGGTAGTGCCTGTAGTATAAAGCAAGCACCTGCATTCTAGGATAACAAAAGCAAGCTGGTAAATTGTTTATTTCTATTTCAGGGTCACATGCTGCATAACCTCACACATAACAAAATGTCATGATCAAGAATGTCATGATTTTCAGGAATTAAAGGTGGAAGTGCAATACATTGGTTGGATAATATAGAAAGATGCCAAGACATAAACTAATTCTTCTGGCTTCCATGAAATTGTCCCAGATTTTTGCAGGAGAAATAATTTGCTATAGAAATGAAATTCTACTTATATGAATAGAATTACATTAAGCGTTAAAACCAAAGAAGTGTGACTCATTCATAATATTGCAGTCCAAAACAGATTAACACATTAAACCATTTAAATACTATAGCCAGGAGTTGTGCATGCACTTCATTAGCATATGTCAAGTAAAATCATCCTTGTTTCAGGTCTGCTGTACTTTATGAACTTAGACTCCATAAAACTAAATATCACTACAACTAAATCTCTCTACTTAGAGCATGTCTCTGCAATTCAGTGTTCTGAATTCTTCAAATTTTAATTATACCTCTAGTGAACATACATGTACATTAAATTATGCTGAATACATCCAAACTATCACCATATAGTGATTTCATACAAATTACAGTGGGGAGAGTTACACAGTTAAATTAACTGTACCTTGTTTTCTTAAAGCAATATATTAATTTAGTATGTATAGTGCATTGAAATAATTTATGCAAATACACCAGCTTTTGGTTTTCATGAAACTACAGCTAGCAAAAAAGAAGTACCTTTCTCTCAAGGCTATCTAATGTTTCAGTACAAGCTTTCTCATTTTCTTGATATGCTTTTAGACGAGACCGTAAGTCTTCTATCAAATGTCTTTTCATATTAAGGTCCCTCTCCAATCGAGAAATCCTAAAAGGGAAGAAGTTACACTGCATGTCACTGTTAGAAAATATTGCTAATACACATTTTTTTAAACAACTAAGGCGTATAAATGCAGTAGAGAAACTACCATTCTGTAGCTTTTGAATGTTTTTTAAATACAAGTTTATTAAAATCTTGAAACTTAGCTTATTCTTAAACTAAAAGAATGACATTGTTTCCTGTTAAAGAGACCTATTTCTAAATATTCAATTTATTTGTGATTTGCTTTTTTGCTTTGGTTTATGTTCTAACTTGCATTATCTGAACTCATATGATACTTCCTAACTATTATCAAAAAAAGACAGTTTAATTAATTACACTTCTTTGATGTCTGAAGTACATATCTTTCAAACATCATTTTGTTCAAAATTCTTTTTAAAAGAAAGTGAAGGGAAGAATTCTTTCATCCAACTCAGTAAGGCACAGATACATGAAGAAACACTACCACTGTATTATAATGCCAGATAAGACAATTCTTAAAATCTGAAAAAAACAAGAAATAAAACTCTTCACAAACTTCTGAACTAAAGAGACTTTCATGTACTACAAGAAAATCTCCATTTAATAAGAAAATTACGTGTTAATCAATGCCTCCATGGTTATGATACACATTAAATATAAACATAAGCAATACCTAACACCTGAATTACAGACATCTGGATTTCTTTTTATGAAAGCAAAATGATAATATATTCAGGAAAAAAATATTGTTTGATATCATGCCAGTGTCATATTAAAAAATCAGGAAACTAATGCATCTTAACATTTCTTCCACCTATTTCACATCTACATTATTTTGGTTTTGTTGATTAAATCTTAATGTTTATGAAAAAGCAGTTATTTATTTTATCAAGGAAGCATGATAACTGGTAACTCTATTTTATAAAGTTCAGTTTAAACACCATGGTAGAAGATTTCAGTTTTATTTTAAACCAAAAATATACCATATACACAATTTAACCATTTTAAAAGTTCTCTGTTTCTGAAATGAACAAATTTTCAGATAAGTAAACAGCCTTTTTCCTACAAATAAAAAAAATACAGTTGTTAGAGGATTTAAACTCTGGGACAGGCAAGAAATTCACAGATAAACTAATAGGTTATGTTTTTATTGTACTATAATTGATGAACTGTATTACATCAATTAAAGTAAGTAGGCAGAATAAAAATCTCAGTTACATACTTTAAACCAATACATGTGAATTTCAAACGAGTGATAAGCCTTAATCAATTCAAATAAAAACAAATACAACTGTCCTTTTTAACTGTTATGAATGTAAAACTGGATAGTTAATCTTGTTTAAGCATCTTAACCTTGACATGTCTCTTAGCCCCTAGGCAAAGAATTACTGTATGTGAAACATGGCGTTTAAAGTGCTGAGGAATTCATTTAGACTTACATCAAGGACTAAAAAAAAAAAAGTCCACTTTATGGTGTGAGTTCCAATTTAAGGTATACTTATTATAACACAGATATTGTATCTAGCTATTGTAGCTGAACATAACAGTTTAAACATGCAATTTTAGCATGTACTTCTCTAATTTTTAAAACAAACAAGCAAACAAAAAACCGAACCTGAATGGTAAGAGTCTGCAAGATTATAATGAAAACAGAAATCTAACATTCTCTTACACATCTAATAGTGATATAGTACCGATTATACAGCTGCCACCGGGTGGCACCAAACACAACGGAGAGAAAGGTAAACATACTTCACTTGAAGTTCCCGAATCTGTTCTTCTTTTTGCTGGACTTCATTTTTCAAAGACTTAATGGTGGTTGATTGCTTAGTGATTTCATTATTCGAATTCTATATTGGAGAATATAAACAAATCATATTGAATATTATCTCAGCCAACAGTAAATTTGTTTGAAATAATGGGATCTGTAAACTTCCCCCTATTATATGAATTTTCTTAAATGTTAACTGGAATCTGCTACATTGTGCAAAGGAAGAATTTTTATTTTTCAGCAACACTGAAGCAAAAATATTTCCATTAGAAAATATGCTCAAAATCAGTACCCTTCCACTGGTATGAAAATATATGATTAATAGATGTTCCCCAGGACACCTGCAAGCTCAAAGCAGTATCAGGACCAAATTTTCTCTTGCATAGTACAGTTAGCTAAAAAGGTAACAGGAAAGAAGAGAAGTAAAATCAGGTCTTTATTTGAAATTATGCTTGAAAATATGCTTAAATGGTTCTGGAGCACAAGAGTATGTTTTCCAATAATCCCTTTCATCTTGTTCATTTGAATATACAAGAAAACCCACTGCAGGAACTGTTGGTTTTGTGTCCCTTAAAAATCAAAGCAGAAGACAAAACATTTCCATTCAGCCATACTAACACAAATCCTGTATTTCTGCAACAAAAAGTATGATATTAATGTTCAGGCACACGTAATGCCAGCTATGGGGAATTATACCTTTGTATTGTTACCTTTTGTTGTTGTATATAGTAAGAAGTTAAAAAAATAATAATAATCCTCAACTCCTCCATGCAAACACACGTATAATATACCCAAGATTTAGTTAAGAACTATTTAATCACTCTACAGAAATAAAAATATAAAATTTACCTAGAGTAGCCATCTTAGCAATATGAGCATATGCTTTGAATGCCATTGCTGAAAATGGCAGCTCAAATTTATTGCATGTAGAGATTTCAAAACTCCAAAAGGTGTTGAAAAAATATGCATATGCATGAAGAGTATGCACAACATATATGCATGTCTTTTTGCAGGTTCAGCCAATGTGCTAAAGCATTTTATTCATTATGTATAAACAATAATTGAACAGATCAGACATGCTGTAAACAAAGATTCTTCAGGAGAATTTCTCTGCTCAGTGCAGACTTGTAACACCTATTAACATTAATGGGAGTATTGTACATAACTCTGTGGACCTCAAGGGGAGTATATATTCTTGTGTGCATAGTTAGATGTAAAATATTGTTCTTAATAACTTGTCTAGTCTATTTGCTATTATTATAATATGAGGTATTAACAGAAAATTGTTAAAATGATGTATGATAACAGAATATTCCTGAGTTTCCTGAGACCTGTTTGCTGAGGCTGAACTTCATTAGTATGAAGCAAAGCACCCAGTTACATGGTTTATACACCAGATATGAACTCAGATACTTAGGTGGGCCTCTGTAGAGGCTCAGAGGTAAAGACATATGCTTACAGTATTTTCCTTCCAAACTCATCATCCACACCTAACACACTTCTACCTACTGGCAAAGTTACAAAGAATCATTACATACAACACAAATAAACATTGCAAAGTTAGCTCAGAGAAAGAATGAACAAAACCAGGTACTTTGAGATTTTGAGCTGTAAAGAAAGGTTTTGCAGCTTGTATCTTCAGGCATTCAGAAGAGTAACTTTCTATAACCTCAAACAACAGTTGACAACTTTTGTGAATTTATTCTGCTAAAAATGACTTACAGGGCTTACATTTTTGAAAAATTATCAGGTCAAAGTAAAACTAACAGTGACTTGATATAAGTAGCTTTTCAGGCCTTCACAGTCAAAACACTCATCCAATTTATCCACCAGTTATGTCATTCTACTAACCTGGATTTGGAGTCACATATTATGTTTACTTTAAATGTGGTTTTGCCTAGATCATTAATATTCCATTTTCTAACACTGAAAATGTAAGACTTCTTTAAGAAGGAATTGAAAGTCATATTAGTATTTTTGACATCAGATTCATATGTGATGTTAAATACTTCTTGTTAAATGCTTCCTCAGCTAAGGAAACACAAAAAAAAAAACTTTCATTTTTCAGTAAAGTATTTTGCAATTCATATGTAGTGGACAAACAGTAGATTTCTAGCATGAACGTTACTTATATTTTACCAAAAAATCCTCATTTTTATTTTTCTTATTTTCATAAAGCAAATGACTACTGGATTTTTGGATGTCACTCATAAAAAGAACTAAACTTATTAACAGATATTAGCACTTAGCAGCATCAGAAGCAGACGAGGCAAAACCAAACGTGAAATCAACACTGAAAAAGTCAACCTGTATGGTTTTAAGATCTCTTTCTCATAAATCAAGGAAATAAAACTATGTGCCTTCCCAAGGCTACTTTCTGCTGCCTGAATCTCTTCATCGATGTGACCTACTGTTACTAATTCCTGAACTTAGAATTTATGCATTCAATGTCCTATGGCCAAGATCTATATAATCATCATTACCATCAATAGTTAAGATGTCTGAACACTACTCTCTCTCTCTCTCACCCGACATGAGCTAGCACAACGAATCCAGTACTTAGAGACAGGCGCGTAATATGGCCTTCAAGCAGGCCCTTTGGCAGACAGCTTGCTAGCGTGCATTTTCTTCTAGCAGCAGGAAGCTGTACTATTTTGACTGTATATCTTTACTCAAATATGAAAAACAAAATGAAGGAAAAAAAACACACCCGAAGACACTCTGCTGCACATATATTTCATTCAGTGAGAAGAGAGGAAGAAAGAACTAACATGTTCCAGGCAAGCCACCCCTTGAGAAAGCTCTCAGATACATCAACACAACCTAGAATCTACACCATTCACATACAGTATTAACCAGAGACTGAAGAATGAAATAATCAACAAGTCAGTATTTTCCTACCAGCTAATCTACAAAAACACTAATATGAAGAATGATCTCTCTTTAAAATCAATAATAGTAGTGACATGTAAGTAACATAACACTGTTACATGAGCTGTACAATGTGCCAAAATTCTATCCTCTTCTTTCACAGATAGCTGTTTGCTTATCTCCTTCTTAAAAGAAGCAGAGTAATCACCACAATGCTCATTAAAGCCATTCCACAGCACTTTTCAACAAGATGCATTTAATTATTATGTGAAAACTCAATAAACTCCCTTTTTGGCCTATCTGATCTGCAAAAAAAAGTTTTAATTCTTCTGATTATGACTACATTTCTGTTTAACATCAAAGATTATCTAAAACCTAAGCTCCTAATCATTGGCTAACATATATTAATGATATGCATATGTGAGTGTGAAGATATGTATATAAATATATATATATGCTTGACCCAGTTATGAAATACTGTTCATGTGAATTATTCTCAGCACCAGATAATCTGTTCTGTCACCTTTAGTTTGCACTGCAGCTGTTTCATCTCTAAATCAATGTTCTTTGAAGGAGCTGGTGTGGCTTCACTCTTGCCAGCAGTTTGAGACAGATGTTCTCTCAACTTCAATTTTCCTTGTAAGTCTTCCTTCTCCTGTTGCCACTTGGCCAGGTTAGAGGTCAACACCTGTTTTACAAACAGAAGCAACAATCACAATTGCATCCTAAAAATACTTCTGCTTCATTATATCAGATGCTTCTGTGGTTTATAATTCAAGATGAATGAAACAGTATATATTATCTATAATTATGGTACATAATGCTGAGTACAATGCTGCTGGCTGGAATCTCTGGTCCATGCAAAGATCAAATCTGGCAAGAAAGAGAATTAAAGTAACATTAAAAACAAGATATTTTTTCAAGGCAAGCTGATTCAAGTTTCACTGTTGCAATTTGTACCATGACAGGCAAAAATTACCACTTACAATAGTAAATAATGGTAATTATTAATTACTATTAGCAATAGAAGTTACTATTAAAACCTGTTTACCCAGAATTTCTCTGGAATTCTAGCATTATTTCTATACCAATGAAGAAATACCAAGGTATCTCAGGCACCAAGCTGTATTAAAGGTGGTTAAATGTCAAAACTGTTTTAATGGTGACCACTGTAAGCTCACTTGAATTGCTGTGTTGACAACTGCTATAAAACATACACTCTTCTCTTGGCTTTTGTTTTGATATTTGTAGGGCTTGTAGAGGTTAAAGCAAAGTGGACCAGCTGCACTAAATATCTTCTGGTTGGCTGGTCTTTACTCATGTTGTGCTATTTCTTCCCTTTCACATATACGCACCATAGCCAGAGAACCACATATTCCATAACCTTGACTCTAGGGCTGAGGTACTTAAGTGGTAAAAGCCAAGCTGGAGCAGGACAGGATAACAGATGTTAGTTGTTTATTCCACTGGGTAGGTCTTACCACCCTATACTGCAGCCAAAATGCTTCTCATTTAGCAACATAAATGCTAAGTCCAATTAGCAGACGAGGCTTGTTAGGGATTTAGTTCAAATAAATAACATGCAAACTAACTCTCAGTCTTGTTGCACTTGATTGACAACTGACAAGACTTATTTAATCTTTGTAACAATATATTTCATGGTACTCTTTATAGAGGTAATCTCTTAAATAAAATATTTGTTTTAATTTAGATAATATTGAATGTTATTTTATGAAAAGGGGAACTGAACTAATCTTCATGTTAGTGCTTAACTTTCACAAATCTGTAGTCAACCCAAATGTTAGGCCCACTGATGGCCTAACAACTCCCTGTTCCTTAAGAGGGTATCAACAGTACTATCTTATTATTCCAAAGAAGATTGTAATATGGTAGTTTAACATAAGGAACAATTATACAAAATGGTATTGAAATCTCTCAAAGGGGAAAAAAAACTTCCTTTGTGAAGAATCCTGATAAGAAACTGGGAAAGATATTACAGCTTAAAATGACTAAATGTGTGGCTGATTATATGCTTCTACACACACACCAAAAATGTGTGACAGAAGGTTAAAGATAGTGCTCTTTTTCCAAATGTTGTATTGTTTAACTGAAAATTAGATTTTATGCCGTTTGCCTTTATTAAAAACAAAACAACACAAAATGAAAAAACATTTTACGTTCATGTGTTTATGTGCTCCCATATATATCTGAGATAAGTACTGTTCTTAGTAGAAGGGTTACTCTTTCTGTTCCCTTCCAAGTCTGCTGTTTTTACTGACAAAGAGATAAATACTGTTAGTGTGTTTAGTATTTGGCAGTTCCGTAACCTGTTATATTATTCTCACAATTAATACAGTATGGTTACAACACAAAATGAAGACTACTTTAACAAACAAAACCAATAGCAGTACAGAAAAAGGTGGTATATAAAGGTATATGATTTAGGTTAATTTGTCTAGTATTGCCAATATTTCTACATGCAGAATTTCATGATTCAGTGTTTCTATAATAAATTATTCATAAAAAGAAAAGAAAAAAATCATAGCTAGATCAATATCTCTGATTAAAATTAGAGATGCCCCTCTATCTGCCCAAGACAGCCAGCTACTTGCAGAAGTTTTTAGGCAATTTAAGACTGCTGCCAGCAAAATGCCATGACTGCAGCAGCTACTTACCAAAACCTGTCATTTCTGAATACGCTGAAAAAGAAAGGGGTTTGGTGGAACAGGTGCCAATACTTTCTTATAATATTTACTTAAGTGAGGAAGTAGAAAAAAATATTTCAAATACAAATGTATACAAATATTAACTGCAGAAACAATATCAGACTTCAGGGAGATGTGTCAAAGTAGTATACAAAGGAAAAGCACCCATTAATTTGCAAAAAGCAAAGACAGACACACAAATGCAATCAGCACCAAGCTGTTTATCTCCAAAAGCTGTACAGACTACATCAATGGTGTTAGAGGGTGGTTAGGTTGGTCGTTTTGATTCCTGTTTTTTTTTTTTTTTTTTAATAATTCTGTTGCATTGTTCTTTTATTTGCAACATATTGAAGGGTATTAGAAAATTCTATATAAATCTATGTAGGATATGAAAAACAGACCTTACCCCAAAAATATTTATGTCTAAAAGATATACCTTGAATTTACTTAATCAATAAACAAGTTTGTTGCCCAGTTGTTCCTCACCAATCTCTAAGTTTTAGGTTAAGTCTTTCATTCCTTTTTAGACACAGGAGATTTTTTTGTGTATGCGCTACCATGCACACAAATCCTGAATGACAGAGTAAAAAGGATTTACTCTAAGGGAAGAGGTCACTAGGATGAAAGGTAGAATCTTAAACACCAGCTAGACCAGATGTTTGTAAAGGCAGGCTACCGCTGTTCCTCCAAGATGTAGCGGCCTTTGTCTGCTGCACCTCCTCCAGAGTGTTTTGGCTTAACAGATGTTTATAGATTCAATATTTTAACATCCATCTATCTTAATCTCCTTGCTCCTGGTATACCCATGACACTCTGTTCTGCTGTACACAAAGGGATAAGTGATGAAATCTCCGTTTCTGTGTAGTCAATGTAAAAATCCCAGTGACTCAGCAATGCCTTTTACCATATGCCCTCTTCTCAGAAACACGGCAGCATGGAACACCCAATGGATTCACGCAGGAAGCTCCTGGAATAGCCTATTGCTCCCCTGCATCACAACAATCCTGTGAGGAGCTTCTAGCAGAGTCTACAGGAGAGTCAAACTCCTACTGCAACTAGCAAATATGACAATGACATTTATGTTCGTGGTCGTTGCTACTATACTGCCACAACTCTAAAATGGTTTATACACTGTTAGTAAATTAAATAGAATAGGCAAAATTTGAAAATGGGATATAAATCTGGCATTCTTGAAATACTCTTCAAGCACTGAAAACCGTACTTTACTACTCATTTTGTAATCCAGCTATAACCAATATAAATATCCATAAACGTGTTAAAATCATATTTGCTATGAAACTTCTCACTCTAAAACACTGGCACACAAAAAACATCACAGTGTATGGAAATTTCTGTAGTAAACTTGACTTCAACAAATTCCTTTTTTTTTTTCTCTAAAAGAACTTTCTACAGTAGGTAATAAAATACATTTGCTGTACTGCGCAGCTCCAGTACAAAGTTCCATTTCAAAATCCAGCACTGCTTGTCTGAAGGTTTTAAAGCAAAACCTTCTTCTTTATCTCAATCATGAAAATATACAAGAAAAGCAGTACTTGTTGCAAACATAAACCACAATACAACTTCTCAAAACATTTGCAAGCATTGAGTTAGGTATTTGTGATTTTACACATACTATCAAATACTATTATAACATGATAAACATATTTACAATATCGAAGTCAAAATTTATAGTCAGTCCCACCAATCTTGAGACTGTTTTTTTCACTTGAATCAAAACCTACCTCTGCCTGAAGGATCACAGAAAACAAAGCTAATATTAATATAAGTGGTATGCAGCTATTTGAAAATATGAAAGCTGTATACCACTTCTAGACTAAAAAGCCAACTCTGCTGCATACTTAATGTGATCATATAGAGAAAAGGCCAATAATTCCAAATCCTTAGTGAAAGTTTTCTTCATGCAAGTGCTTTATGTGGTTGATTATTTAGCATTCCAGACAGGAATACATAATACAAGTCTTTGGTGATTTAATACCATATTTCTAAACTGAAACAAACACCCCTCAAATACAAGAGAAAGTTACAAAACATAAAAGTTGTCACTTATTCTTCTGATTTTTTTTTTTGGTAATATCTACTGTACCACTCAGTGTTTTTTTTTCTTTAGCCAAATGTAGTTATCAGCAGCAGACTCTGTTTCACAAAATGTCAAGTAAATGAAGGTAATATAGAGGACTTTTTGCCAGTGCTTTAGCTAGTTGTTAGACTTCAGTAGCCTTTAGAGACCATTAAGTACCCTTTGGCTAATTGGCCAATGGTAGATTAATCCTCTTTTTATTCTAGCAGCACTATTTTAACACCCCTTGCACTCTGTCAGTGTAGTATCTGAATGACAAAATAATATTGTGCATGAATAATAAGCAGAAAAGTTAAATTAACATTTCATGTTTCACATGCCATACCTATGTGTCAGAGAAAAAAAAAAAAACACTCCTTTAAAGCCATTGACATTCAACTTTTTTAAACAATCTCATGTTGACATCTTATTGAGGTGAATCTTCCTAATTACTGCTAATTGCCTATCACGAAAAAAAAAAAAAAAAACTTTCCTTGAAGTGCAGTTGTCTAGTATAGATGAACATAGCTCCAGTGTGCATAGTAAAGACAGGCATGACACTTGAGGTGTGCTACATTATTATGAGGTCATACTAAATATGGTTTGCAATGAACAAAGCAGCTTTTAAGGATGTTTAAGGCACTGAAAATGTCAATCTTTCATGAAGTGTTTAAATTAGTTCCCAGCAGAGGAATACAGATATCAGCATGCAGATAAGAGGCATATTTTTCATCTCAGTTATTTTAGTAAAGAAAAAATACAGTTGTCCTTTTGATAATGTCACTGTAACACAATCAGAGTTCATCAGCTTTATAAAAGTAAAACATACACCATTATCTTCAGAACTGCCATTTAACACACACAAAATGCAAACTCAACTATTCTTGGAAATACAGGTGTTATTGCCAACAAATAAAGATTCTTTAAAAGTCTTTGAATGTCTTTCTAATCATGTGTTAGTATTGATCAAACAAAGAGTAATCATTGTTTATAAAGGCCATTTACTGTACATCACTTCATAAAACTTTTAATGTAATTTTAATGTAGCTACTTTGTATCAAAATGAGGTTCATAAAAAATTAAAATTCATTCTACAACTTAAAAAAGCTTAGTGTTACAATATTTGGTCTAGCTATGGTATTTTATGAAATGAAAAAAAAAATAGTGTAGATAGGTCCACTTTTTTATTTTATTTTTACATTTGTAAAGGACAATAATAACACACAGATCAAAACCAAAGCATTTACATCTATTCCAGAGAAACATACAAACACTCATGTATAAATGGATCATTCTGGGCCCAATTCTCCAACAAATCATCTGTTGTTATAAGCAACAGAGAAGCCCGAGTATACAACTGCATATTGTACACAAAACGGTTTCTCAAATTATGGAAAATAAGGGAAACTGTAATAATCTAGGTAACAATTTTTTAATATGATGAAAACACTTCTGAAAAATTTCATCTATATAAAACAGCAATTCAAAGTTAAGGCTATTGACCTGCAGCAACTCAATTTCAGCTTGCATTTTCGATCCGTTTCAGTTTCATATCTCTTTATGAGTAAATACTGCTGTATCTCATGCCTAATTTCTGTATATATTAAGAACACTATCTTGCTTTCATACTAAAGCAGATACAGCACTCCATCTGTCCTTGCAAGTTTCGAAGGAATATAAGAACCATGGAATATAAGAAGCCATGTATGTAATGCTATTTATATAAGTATTTTCATTATGATCAATTATATGATTTCAACTATGTACTTTAATTTTTGTAGGAATTCAGTTTCCAGTGTGAAGATGCAAACTGTCACAATATACAGATGTTACAATTGGGTAGGACCTTGCCTAAAGGCCTTCACTATTCCACATAAATTAAAGAACTCAAAAAAATATATATATTCCTTAGAATGAAAAATATTTGAAATTAAAGTATTTTATACAGTATCTTATATAATTAAAGTTTAACTTATTTGAACTACTTCTACACAGACACAACACCCTAGCAAGCAAGTTGTGAAGCTATGGTGGAAATAGGAAACCAGCGTGTTTCCAGGTATTTACCATTGCTAGTTAAACAAATACATACTGACTTAGGTACTCCAATACCTAACATGCCTGAGCACCTTAGCTACTGGTATATACAAATAAAGACTTATATCAGATGTACAACATTTACTGCAAAATATCCACACCTTTCTAGAGACTAGAAAATTTTCAATGAAGACAGGGAATCCATGCAATCTTTTATAGTTAGGACCAGGTTTTACTGCAAGATTTTTTGCAGGGTTACACAGTATTTATCCGATTTTCACCAGATATGAGAGTTGGGGCAAACTCATAAAGCTAGAAATTTGAATTTTTCATCTAGGGTCAGGGATAGTGCTTGCCATATTCCCCCTGCTTACTCTTAACACATCTAAGCACTGCAAATGAACTACTTGCATGAGAGCCAGTCAGGGAATTTCACAATCCCTACAACTCATTACGAATTTAACAGCAGCAATACTAAGTATTCATATGTTTCAGATAACACATACAAATATGCTGCACTAAAACTCATTGGGGGAAAAAATTAATAATGCTTCCATCTGTTTTCCGTATAGCTCACATAAAATAGAAAGAAACCAAACTGAAAATGCTATTTTAAAGACTGTTTTTAAACTTTCTTTTTATTTATGTGCTTATTTCCAAAAGCATACAGCCTTGTATCTTTAAAAATTAAAAATTATTTTAAAAGAAAATATAACCAAGAAAGAAACTAAACAGCTGAAAGAATGGTGAAATATTAATTTAACCTCTCCTCATTTCCATCTGTTTTAGAGAGTGAACCATTTTCTATTGAAATATTTCTGCATCTCAATGTGAGTGGGCAGGAATTCTGTGCGTGTAGGGAAAGCTGTTCCATCTACCATACTCTGGCCTCATCTTTAAATATTGCTCTCATTTACTTAAATCTCAATTTTTAAACTGTTAAAGACTGTTTTCTGTAAACTTACAGAAATCACTTTTAAAAGACACAAAGGTTTGGAGTTGCCATATGGGTATTTTGAGATAAAAATACTGAAAGTACTAGAAAATATTATCAAAGGTGGATTGCAGTATCTGAGAAACAAAATGTATTAATATATATGTAGGTTTGAATTTATACAATAATTTGTAACTGTATAAAAATTATTTATACAATAACTTGTAACTGCTTCCACAATCAAAAATTTTTTTGCTGAAAAAAATGTCCTCAGGAGCTTTATTATTATTTTTTTTTTCATATGGTCAATTATGTAAAAGCAAAATATTTTGTGTGTAGATTAAATTAACAATTTTAATTACTGGAAATGTTCAGGGTTCTCACAGAGCAGGTCAAAAATATAGATACACAACAAAGAGCTGGAAAATGAAAGATCGAAGAGTCTGGAACTTCTCTAGTCATATAAAGGTAATACAATATAAATATTAATATACTATACGTTGATTTTCCATGTAAGAAAATAAAGGCATATTGCTAGGCAGTTCTAAGGGGTATGAGGAAGCTGATGACAGACATTGGGGGGGGGGGGGGGATATCAGGATAGGAGATATTTTTCAAAATCACTAATTGCATTAAAAATTAACTCTAGAATGTATTGCATTTAATTTAAAGCGGTAATTCATCCCCGGATTCTCGTAAATGAACCCCTACAGTCTTATCTTTAATTTGTATTATATGTTATCATTGAAACCCCAACTAGAACAACAGACATAGGCGAACATTTTAGGGTAAAGTATTCCTTCTGTTATATATTAACGTACTGAAGAGACCTTAAGGAGAAGATGTATTTTCTGGCTAATATGTAAACTGAAATATATTTTCCCTATATCATAATTATGATCAACAGTGTGACTCATTTGGGTGATTAATTTTTTTCATATACATGAATAATTTGAAGGCAATATTGTGGTTGTGCCAGATCCCTGCAATCCAAGGATCCAGCCTCAAGCAGATCTACAACTGCCATCTCTTAATATTTCCCTCATTTTGTTCTGCTTGCATCACTGAGATAAGAATATACAGGTTGACTCATACATTCCTATTTGATGCACATAACAGCCCAAAGATCACAGGACCACCTTTGAATCTCCAAATGAACAGAAAACTGTGCATAGGCACAGTTCAGACAACAAACAGTATATAGTCTTTTCCAGTGCCTCTGAATCTCATGAGACACGGTATGGCTAGCCATACAGTCTCCATTACCAAGAAAGAACTTCTTGCCACATTAGGCATCAAAGGTAGCCAGAGTGACGTAAAATGAACCTGAACGCAACACAAACTATGGGAAGAGTACATGACTGCTTCACTAATTGCCAATGACACTTAGGGATAACAAATCAGATGGTGCAGAGCATCAGCAAGAAGTACTAACATTATCCTATCTTCTCTATCAGTAGGTCTAGGAAGTCCAGGCAGTTTAGGCACACATACGTGGCTTCAAAAGTATAAAAACTCTTCCCTTAGTGTAAAAAGAAGTGTATTGTTGTCTGACTTCTGTAGGGATGCCAACAAATCCTGTGAGCCATTATTCATTGTCTGCAACAACCAGGGCCCAAGACAGAGAAAAATGAGGATAATCACAAGGAAAGCATGCTACAGAAAAGGAACCTCATGCATAGAACCCAAATAAGATTTTTTTATTTTTTGGTCTCAAAAGTAGTCTTAGTTCTTAACACATTTCTACTGTTGTTGATGTCTTAATTCTTTGCTCCTAATCCTTTATGCCCAGAAAGATGAAAAAACATCAAATGAATCCCAAAGGTTTATATGTCTTCTTTGGTATAGTAATGTGAGAGGCTGTGCTTTTCTGGTTTGCACTCCTGGCTATGGATACGTTTTCAAGTGAAGGGGAGTAGACAGGACAAAAAAGTATGAGCAATAACTTTACAGACACAAACTTAACCAAGAGATTGTGGGAATAAGAGCCAATTCCCAGAAGACCAATTCTTTTTCTTCATTAAACTAGAAAGAGAAATCTCATCGTGGGATCAGTAGACAAACAAGGTTAAGTACAGGAAACTGATGTTTTACAGTGCTGAACCAGTGAAGAAGATTTACCTGCTTTACTCTGGATGAGCTCAAAAAAACTCTGCAACCTAGAGTTCATAGAATATCCGAATCACAGGATAGTTTGTGTTGGAAGGGACCTTAAAGATCATCCAATTCCAACCCTCTCTGCCATGGGCAGGGACACTTCCCACTACACCAGGTTGCCCAAAGCCCCATCCAACCTGGCCTTGAAAACTTCCAGGGATGGGGCAGCCACAGCTTCTTCAGGCAACCTGTGCCAGTGCTTCACACAGCCTACCCCTCCCCTCCCCGGTAAAAAAATTTCTTCCTAATACGTAATCTAAATCCACCCTCTTTTAGTAAAAAGCTAAATCCAGATTTCTAGGATATACTTCCTTCTGAAATAATTACCCCAAGAATAAGGTGTGGGAGCTATTGTTATGGGCCCTTCTGGTTAATGATAGGTATTATTAGAAACCAAAGAATAATAAACTGCATGAGAGAAAACGTGAACTTGGTATTCAAGAAATAAAAGTTTATGGAGAATAGCTGTAAGTGCCATTGTTTATACTCTTCAGTATTAAGATATATTTCCAGTCTTAGGTAGGTAAAAAACAGTCATTCCATTTTGAGAATGAGAAGAGGACAAAAAATTAAGTACTGCAAGACCAAGACTGGAAATGATGTCACGAATATGTTAAATTTAGCGCTTGCACAAAGCAATGTAAGTAGAGTACCCCTGAAAATTTTGGTATAACTGCAAAAATGCCCATGGCAACCTTTCGCAGTTTTCAGTGCCCTCTGAGTGAGAACATCTGTCATAGATATCAATAATCCTTCTTGAAAAAATAAGTCTATTTCTTTATGCTTTACCTTAAAAGAGACAGAAGCACATACTGACCATTAGCCTTTTAAAATAATCTTTTACACATCGGAAGGGATCTATTACACTCCATCAGTGTTTATCATCGATCTGTTATTTCAGGAATTACTTTCCTTGAATCTTTTCTCATAGGTAGCATCTTCAACACTTCCTAAAATTCCTGTAGATTTCTTCCAATATGTATATTTTAAGTGTGGTGCCCAAACAAGATACAGTATCTCACAGAATGCCTCGCCAGTGCTAAGTAGCAAAATAAATATCATCTGTGAAAAATAACACTTGATAAGCTGTGAATGTTTCTACTACGAAGAGTGGTAGATTTGACTTGCAGGTGGCCTTTATGCTATGAAATACAATCCACACATTTCTCAGAAAGAAACAATCGTATTTGGCCAGCCTTTAGACCTTTGCAACATAAACATACATATCCACACAACAAACCAAACCAAACCAAAGCAAGACAAAAATCAACAGACAAAAAAAAACAACCAACCAAACAACAACAACAACTTGAGTTGCCACTCAAGTGATTAGGTAAATCTTGATTTGGTATTGTGAAATTCAAACTACAGAAATTATCTTACAGAAATAAAATAAATCAGTTATAGTTGGAATATAAAACAGCAAAACTCAGACCTTAAACTTCAACAACACTTGTTTCCTTCTTCTTTAACTAGCAACTGTATTTTAAAATCAAATGATCTTGAAAACTTTCTAATTACCTTAATGCTTAAAATTGAAACTGGTGGCTAATATAACAATAATTATTTTTCCTTCATGGCTAGCTTTCAGATTGTTATTGTTATATCTCTCCTAGAAATAGAAGCTTAAAAATAATAATTGCATGGTTTTGTGGTGATGTTATTTTTCACACTTTAAAACCTTTTTTTTTTTTTTAATATTGTATTTTTAATGAGAAGGTGCAACATTCACTTCGCAGTTAACAGTGAATCTGTAGCTGAAACACTGTTTACCACAAATGCCTCAAAAAGTCACATCTGACCCTCTACTAATAGTTAAACAGCATATGGCAGCATTCCTTTTTATTATTGAACTTAATTTTCATGACTTATGCTTTTGCTACTAACAAAACTGGGCAGCCTTATTCAATCATGATTTATAAAGAAATAAAACATGCAAATATCAGTACTTTGTCAGAAACAGTCACATGCTTTTTGACCACTCTTGCTTCCTGACATCCTAATGACAAACATGCATTGCCACATCTCTAAAGGCAAAGTGAAGCAAGAAAAGTTAAATTCTTTAGAGAATAGCAGAGTTTCCTAGCTGGAAGCATACAAGAACTGTCATTTTCTTTTACAAACAGAAATTATAGACTTGCAATGTTTAGATCACCTTCACTGACTTAAAATACTGTTTTCCCAAGTGACCTAAAATACCGAGTAAAACAACAGTACAACGATATTGTACAGGGTGTTCCTAGTGATAATCATACTTTTTCAACATCTGATATAAAACACAGACATTGTTTTAACAAGTAACACTTTGCCTGACCTAGAAGATAGGACAAAGGAGTACGAGAGTCACGTCCAATTCCTCATGGATTCTCTGCTTGGATCCTGGTTTTTGCACAGTTTACCTTATGAACATGATCCAAGTGACATTTCACAAATTCCTGGATAAATGTTGCTACACTCTGCCAGCAGAGAGACAGGCTGTGTCATGCACAGATCAATAATAGCACTGTGTTTCATCAGCCTCAAAATCAAAAGTGCTTCATCTGGCAAAAGCCATGGCCCTTGAGGATCTGACATATATAAACTGAATACCCTACACAGGATGTCTACTACAAAATCTGCCAGTGCAAAGACAAGTCTGGAGATACACAGTGAGTATATGTAAATAAGAAAATGCATTTTTGTATATATAAAGAAGTTTTTAACTCCTTTTTATGAAAAGTAAGAACAAATATCACAAAGAAGCTGCTGAATAATGGAAATGACACTATTTAAAATTTTACATTTCTTGACAAAAGAATAAAAACACAGCCAGGACAGTCCAATAGTTAATCTTTTGAGGCATTTACTATAGCATGCAGTATCTTTTGAACTGTATACAGTAATATATATTATAGTGTGCACCAATAAAAGTATACTATGTTTAAATTATACTTATAGCCTTCTTAACAAATTAATTTTCATTAAAAATACAACATGACTTTTTTTGTTTTCTTCAGGGAATCTACTCAAAGTAGAGAAGACTGTAAATTACAGGAAGTAAACTTCCTGTAGTTTCAGGCCTCAATACAAGTTTTTATAATGAAACAATGGAAATGTATTTCTCCTACTGCTTAGCTTTTCTCAAGATTATCTTAACCTTATTTGTCAAAAGAAAGCTTCCAAAATTTTTTGTTTCAAGTGCACAATCTCCAGCTTTTTAATTGAAATCATTCTCTATCAAAATTCATTTCCATTTTTTCTCATAGTAAGTTGTATTTTTTATTATTTTCTGCCAAAGTTTTTACTTTTCACAAACAATAATTTGAAAAATAAGTATTTGATGCTTTGGAAGCCAAGCCTGTAATGAAGAAGGGTCACTCAAAAAAAAGATTACTCTGTTATCAATTAGAATTAAATGCTTTCTCATCTAAATATTTCACTAGTACCTCACTAAAAAAAATGTTTCCTTACATTCCTTACATGTTTCCTTACATCTGGACTAAGGAATATGAAAGAAATATTTTTAAAATGTTTACCTAATTTTATATATTCAGATTTTTCCTCATCAAGCTATGTACTACCTAAATTAAAGACTGAGACAGGGCCATATGTGAGTCCAAGGAATGGCTGGAGTTAAGATGCTGTAGCATACTTCCTACTAGGAAAAGCTGACAGAGTTGTGGCTGTTTAGCATGGAGACGAGTAGGTTCTGGGGTGATATTACCTATGTGCACAAATATCTGAAGGAAGGGTTTAAAGAAGGCAGAGCCAGGTTCTTCCCAGTGGTGCACAGCAACTGGACAAGAGACAATGCACACAAGCTGTGCACAGGAAGTTCTGTCTGTACATCAGGAAATGCTTTTTTTTTTTTCCTGGGAGGGTGACTGAGAGAGGTTGTAGAGTCTCCTTCTTTGGAGATATTAAAAAGCCATCTGGACATGGTTCTGGACAACCTCTTCTGGGCCCTACTTGAGTCAGGGAGGTAGAATAGATGATCTCCAGAAGTTCCTTCCAACCTCGAAAATTCTTTGTTTCTGTGAAAGACCTTTACTCTTCTCTCAGCTTTGTAGCCAGAGAATCTAAAGGGCTGTACTGAACAATGAAAGCCTCAACTACGTATACACTACACCACAAATGCAGATTTTCCTTCTTTTTATGTTTCTTCTGCTAAAGAAGAATCTCTTTGAATAAGAATCTTGAAGATTCTTCTAGAAGAAGAATCTCTTTGAATGTTCCTATTGCTCATCATGGAACATTTATTTCTTTTAGCTTATTCCCTTTGTTTCATTATCGATTTCCCTGTGCCATGACTTGGTGTTTCTGAGTAGTGATGACTTCTTCCTTCCAGCATTTAAAGGGGACCAAGAAGAAATCTAGAAAGGGACTCTTTATCAGGGAGTGTAGTGACAAGATGAGGGATAACAGTTTTAAACTGAAACAGGGTAGGCTTGGAAAAGACAAATTTGTTCCAAATTAAAAATTCTTCCCTCAGAGGATGGTGAGGCAGTGGCACAGGTTGCCTGAAGAAGCTGTGGATGCCCCATCCCTGGAAGTGTTTAAGACCAGGTTGGATGGGGCTTTGGGCAACCTGGTTTGGTGGGAGGTGTCCCTGCCCATGGTGGGGAGGGAACTGGGTGATCTTGCAATCCAAACTATTAAAGGATACTTCCTCTGCCTCAGAATTTCTCTTCTTTACAAACTGATATTTTAAGATCATTATACCATCCCTCCTTGGTTTCAATTAGACCCTTATAAAGCACTGCTTTGACTTTTCTTAAGTTTATTGTCCATATTTACATCTCTTCACCACAGCACTTAATTAAATGCATTCTGAATTTCATCACAAAAATACTTTTGATTAGCTTTGCTCTATGAAGTACATGCATTTCTCCCCAAAATTCTTCCGATAATCAAAAGTGTTACTAAAGCAGAGGACGTATCTTCCTCTTTGTATTTTTCATGCTTTCAGCTCACATTATTAAACATATCCTTTCTCTGTCTGTTGCTCTTTTTCCATGCTTCTTCCTATAGAACATGTTTGTGTTTTTATCCCTAAAGGCTACCCATTGCTCAACACAAGCAGTTGACTTCTAATTCATTTTTAGATTAATTGTACAATATGAGAGCTGTTTTCTTACCCCAAATCTCACCTGAAAATATATACTTTCCAATATTCTCAATTTTAATAACCTGTATTATATCTTTACATTACAAAATGTCCTTAATTCACAACAGTTCCTCAAATCTGAAGCAAAAGTCATGAATAAGGGGGAAACAATGGTAGAATTGGATGATATGTAATGGTGCAAAGCTTTGAAATAGATCTTCCAAAATGTATGAGTTCTATGTCAATTTTTGTCATACATGGCTTGCAATGTCCTCATATCAAGTATGATTCAAGGATACAGAATGGAAAGAAAACAGAATCTTTTTTTTTTTTTTTTTTTTCAGTCTTCCTTTGTTAGATTAAAGAATCTAGAAACTAATTTCTTTTTCCTAGATTTTTAAACTGGAGTTATCTTTTAACCTCCTCTTTTATAAACTCTAATTGCTCTCTGGAATGTCATGTTTTTAAATCCTTCCCATAAGTCTTCAAATGATCTTTACTTCCCTCAACCTCTTCCTTGGATTCCGGGTATTGGAGCTAGACAGTACTCTAGAAGCAGCCAAATCATGCCAAAGACAAGGAAAATGTATTCTCTCTGCTCCTATTACACAGTCTCCAGTTCATATATTCTTGGTGTATAAACAAAAAAAACATGCTAGTGTTTATCACAATGGCACTGGGAGTTTATGCTCAACTTATTACCTACTAGGTAATTACTTCTCACCTTTCTTCAGAGTTCCTGGTTCCAAGGAGACAGCCATTCAGCTTTGCTCAACATGAACTTGGGCAGTGATTTATTATGATGTAATGATTTTCTTATTAAAAACCCTGTTGTGATGTCATAATGATCCACACTTCTAGCCAGTGTCTGGTGGATAATTGAAAGTTTAGAATAGCTGTCAATGACTGAAGATATCCTCCTGCACTGACTTGGATTTTTTAAGTTGTCACTAGCTTAAAAAAAATGACTGAAAGATTATACCTCTAAAACAAACAGCAAAAAGACTGTCATAAATTTCATAGCATATCCAAATGGAACTGATGCATAAGGTGTAAACCATTATCGGGGAAAAAAATAATGTTATCATTCATGTGAGGGATCAACTGAAAAATTAATTTCATGGTACGTGAGATTCTGAGCTAGAGAAAGTGATTTAGTACTATTTATATGTACTGATTTAACCTTAAGATATGAATTGACACATTGAGTCTACTCTGTGTACCATGTGACAGTATTTAACCCCAATTCATATACTACATGACACATGGTGAAGATCACTGAAGAAAATTAATAACCATAGCACAGGGACACACAATGTAACTGGGTGTGCTTATAAAACTTCTAGATACTTTCAGGTCCTAGAACCATTTTCTTAATCCCATGACCCTGCTCCTTCAACTTATTATGAAATCCACCTCCTTGTATCAGGAATAAGACTGCCTCTTAATAATTCATATTACATATATTTACCTAACCATACTGAACACCCTGCTCTACCTACCTTATTCTCCTTATCTCCCCAGAGATGGAAATTTATTTAATTGATTAGGACGAAATGAGAAGTAAGGTAAAAGCATGTAATAGGAGAACAGAAGAAAAAAAAAATGATTTTAAGCCTTGGATATTTGTTTATATAAGCCTTCTTATCCTTCGCAGTATAAAACACTTATGGGAAGGATTTAAAAATCCTTTAACATTCACAGTATAAAAAAATGAAAAAGTATTTCCCCAATTTCTCATGACTTCTGAAAACTTTTCATACTTAAATAATCAGGAAAACTTTTACTTATTCTGAGAATGCAAAAAGAGACTGTTAAGTAAAAATCGGACACATTAAGCAGGCAATTACATACAAGTAGAGATTCAAATGTGCACAGTATACGGCTGATCGAAACCAAGACATGTATCTCTTGCATTTTAGTAGCACCCACAGAATGGTACAAACAGATGCTTGCACAGTGTATCAGAATACTAACTCTGCAATATTAAAAAAGGTAAATAAATGTAGCTATGTCCTCTAAAGTAATTTCTTCCCTGTAATTTCAAAATGCAAAAGAACTTCTTACCACAGGGAGACCTCCTACATGCACCTCTACAGTCAAAAAATACATTTTTACCATAAGTATTACAACCGTGGAGATCTTGAAACTTAAAAAAAAAATAAATGGTAATAAGCATATGCATGAAATCATTAGTAAATCAATGTCATAGTTAATATGGCAGTTAGTGTTAATACTTTTTGGGGGGACTCCAGTGAACAAGCATAAGAGTACTGTTCCAACTGCAACCCACACTATTTTTTCCATAGCAATCTGTAAGGAAAAAGTACTGCCATAGGTGAAATGCAATCTCGCTTTAACAAATAAAGAATTATTCCCAAATCAATGTGCTGGTTTCGGTTTTTAATTTTTTATTTTTTTTTTTGGTGAGACTTGATGGTGAAAAAATATTATCTGATAAAACCATTTAACACCCACAGAACTTCACATAATAGACAGAACCCAGTCTAGTTCAGTGCTTAGCTTTAATTAAATGAGCAGATCACACTGAATTCAATGAAGATATTCTTATACGGAGTATTTAGTCCCTTTTCCAAAAGAGAAGCAGAGTAAGTGTGTGGCTTTTTATTTTACTTCTTACTGTCATTACAAAGAAAACTTTAAAACTAATTACATAGAAATATCATGTATAAGACTTTTTACTGTACATCATTTTTATAGAGTCAACAACATAGACAACTGTCTTTGCCTGAGCTGAATTAGAACTAAAAACACTTTTAAGAAGGGATGAAGGTGACAAAAAAATGCAAAGCATTAAAAATAATTCTTAAAGTTGATGCGAAGTGTTTTCTTAGGTATTTAACATGTATATATAAAGCCTTGTACAAGGAAGGAAATCATTAAGATGTTAAGGTCTTAAAAAAGTTGTCATGAACAAGAGCTGTCCTAAGTACATTAAGATGCAAACTGTAGGAATATGCACTGAGGGTTAAACGACAAAATATTTCCATCAAATATTTCCATCAGAAGAACAACTCAGCAAGAAAGGAAGGACAAAAGGAAATCCTATCGTGACAATGTTAGTTGAGCTTTTCCAGGTCCCAAATGGTATCTTATTCAGGAAAATTTGGGGGTTAAAAAATTTAAAATGAGTTCTGTTTTTTGTCTAGTAATAAGGTAGGATTCACTGTACAAAGAACGGTTGATTAAATCACATGGAAGGTGGAGAAAAGTAAGCTACATTTCACATGAAACCAATAAACTAAAAAATTACAGTATACCTTCCATATTACAATATTAAATATTAAACTTATATTATTTTCCAGTGTTTACTGTAATATGTATACACATGCATATTACTGTATTATACTATCAGATGTTTATATTAAATATGCTTACAGATATGTATACTACCTATATTTGTTACAGTACAAGAATATGCTAATCCTGATACAGGTTTTTTCTTTTAGTATAGCAGCATAACATTTAGAATTTCTATATGATATGATAAAATAATGCACAGTATTGGTGTTAAGTATATTCTATGAACTTCATGTAGTCTCCACAATTTTTTATTTACAGTATATTTTTCTAGAATTTACCTATCTGTAAGTTATTTCATTTTGACAGCAATATAAAACAACTCTCATAGTTCCAGTTCATGCCAACTGTTCTCTTTAATTTATGAATGAGACACATTTCCTACATGCAATGTACTTCAACTGTTGTTCATCAATAATTCAACAGATTTATTGTAATTTTTCTTCAGAGATCAATAGAAATGTAAAAGGTATTTTGCTTTATTTTTGTTTTGTAATGAAAGCACAATTTCATGATAAATATATTTTACAGTGTAGTTCTTTAAAGGAACCAACTTCAAAATGTTGTAAAGTTTGCAGTGCAACAAACAATAAAATTTGCTAAGATATTTTTGGTTTACATACATTTTAAAAGGGCAGTTACTTTCATGTTTACCATTTAGCAATTCTTCATTTTATTTCCAAGTCGACTTCTCTGACAGAATAGAAAATAGAAATTTGAGAACTGTGTTATACCAGCTGCAATGCGGAATCAGTTGTTTACTAGAGGAAAAATTATACAGAGAATTCCTCACTAAAGAACTGGAAATTTGACCAGATACATTTAACTAGCTAAACAGCTAGTTTATTACATCCTTAATAGAATTTTGGACTATGAATAGAAAGAGGAGAGTTTTAGGCTCACAGTATCAGACAGCTTTGTCTGTCTCTGTTTCTAGCCTTTAGAAGTCTGACATCCCAGCTTGATTTTCAATTTATTAGGCTCAGAAAAACTCTAGTAAACCTAAATGTCACTTGTTTAATTTATGATATATCAGAATCTATTATTCTCTTTAGAGCGAAGTCTTCAAAAACTATGAGCAGGGTCCTGAAACAGAACTTAAAATCCATAGGAGTGAAGTTTGAAATAGACAATTTTCATAGGCAGTATTGTCATTTAGGTCTGGAACATTGTGGCAAGACCAGGAAGAATGGCTTTCTCTCAAGAACACATAAACTGAGAGTGTGTTTTGACATTTGAATTGTCTGTTGTGCCATCAAAGAGGTCTCTTCTAGGCCTTCACACAAAATCATAACTGTAGTATGACTTCAGAAGAACATACTATTTACATACAAGTAAGTTTTGAGAAGACCTCAGCCTCCCACTTGAACATAGTTTTATTAGGTAAATCTCTGCTGTTTTAGATTGCATTTACAAACTCTTGAAAGGTCAAGCAGTATATCCTGTTTTATCATACTATTAACCCTTCTGCTTTATCTTTACAATTTTTCTAAATTTTACATGTACATATAAGTAAAACAGAAAATGTGCTATTTTGATTTTTTCAGATTCTATATTTAATTATTTTTGAATATTGTTCCTAAAGATTATCGTACCTGCATATTAACCAAGACCATTGCTATTCACAGCAGACACAGAAGGATCTGTACACTTATCCAGACACGGAGGAGGGAGAAACTACATTTGCTCTGACATTTTTAGGAACAGGCTCTTCCAGAAAACAGCTTCATACAGTTCTTTGATTGCTTCTTTACAGTCAGTGCCCAGGTTGGGTGGTTGTGACGTGATTTTGCACTGAGGTTTGACAAAGATGTTAAATAGGTATATTTAACTTTTTTATTATTTACTTTTATTTCTACAATGGATACAAGTAAGATGTTTTAGATGTGAATGTGTCTGGTAAGAATGGGGCATTGCGGAACAGGAAAGAAACAAACTGAACTTTCATTAGTTTATTTTCAATGTGTTATTACCTTAGGTCATTACAGCAACACTATTTACTTTTTTTTTTTTTTAAGCTATAAATGAAAGTCAGAATTCCTGTATATGCTACTGGTGTAACTGCAAACTCTTGCACAGTCTATCTGTAAAATTTGTATTTATACTTTATTAGAAGACTTCTAAAACATTTCATAAAATTGTATCAATTGTATATTCTGTATATACATATTATTATCTGATGTATATCTTGAAAAATACATTTTTAAGCCACTGGAGAAAAAATCTATTTTATTTAGAAAAGATGACACTGAATGTATAAGCTTTTGTATGAACTTAATTTTAAAAAGTACAAGAGCTCTGAAATACTTTTGTGAAAGAGCAGTCAAAAAGCTGTAACTTGGTTACCTATGAAAGTGTTTAGGTTAAAAGAATTGGACATGTGTAGAAGAATTTCTAATGGGACAATATTTATTTAAAAGATACCAGAAGTTTTCAAAATGTTTATGTATTTGCTACAATTCTACTGAACAAAAGTGAGAAAGTTCAAAAAGCAGTTTTGACTTACTGATGAATAATTTTAAAAAATTTAGCTTGTAATTTCAGGATTATTCCTAAAATTTAGGAATCCTTATAATTTAAAGAAAACAGACACACAAAACTTACAATATAAATAAATAATAAACTTATAGATTGAAAAACTCCACATGAAAACTTAAGTTAAAGTGAAATCATTGTGTAAACAATAGTTAAGTCAGTAATTTAAATGCATCTAAATTCATCATCAGTTTCTTCTTTGTTTTGAGGTAACTGAATAATGCTAAATTAGTTATTACTCATATCTGGGTACGATAAGAAGAGTGAAGATTGCTGAATTTGCAGATGCAGCTCTGAATTCTCAGCTGTTCACTGATAAACTGAGCAGCAAACAATAGTCAAGAGAATATGTAGAGAAAGCCACAAACATATTTTTAAAAACATAAAGCTTTTTCTAGCCTTATTCTTTTTTGCTTTTAATGCTTACACCTTTCTGTTCTTGAGATAATCCACCAGATCAACTTCGCTTTTGTCTTAAAAGCAAACTGTACTTAAAAAGCCCAGTAAGAGCTCAGGAAAAAGAAATGTTCCCTCAAAATTCAAAGAAAATAGAAACTTCAACAGTTTAAACAAAGTTTAGAAAGATATTTATAACGCTATAGATGCTATCACAAAAAAAAAACGAAGCTGAGCTGCAGCCAAAACATACACAGACTTCTAAAAAAAATCCAACTCATCAAAAAAGTAGTTGTATATCTGCAAGAATGCATCTGAAAAATTTTACTTAAACCTTTACACCATCCACTCCAAAGGACCTGTCAGTGGTTGGCTGTTTGACTTGTTTCCATCTTTTGAGATCCATGTTTCCTAGTGAAGCATCCCTATACAAGTACTTTGCAAATGTCTATGGCTTTCTGTTAAGAAATGCATTTATGACATCACCTGAGAAACTGGAAATATGATGCAAAAGATCCTACAGTACCTTTCAGAAGCAGACCTAAGAGTGGCCACAACTTTAATAAGGTAAGCGCTAATGACAACCTGCATACAATTTTCCTTTTTTATCAATAAATTTCATCTGAACTTCTCCAACAAGAATGATACCTACTGCATAACACTAATTATCACGGCTCTGCTGTATGCAATAAATAGACTATTTTTATAATCAGTCACGTAGTGATACAAATGAGTAGGGGGGAATAAATCTTATGAAAAAAAAAAAAATCCTGGATTTTTCTAACAATTCCTTTCTGATGTTTTTCCTAAGAAACTAAGGAAATGCTAAATCCCTTTGCTTCTACATTAAGTATCAGCTCCAGCTGTGATTTCTATACACTGATTGCAAAATGTAACTACTGTACTTCTGAACAGACGGTCTTGACTCAGTATTGATGTAAATCCCTGGAGAATGCAAGCTTTGATTCTCACATGTGCAGACACTTTAAAGTCATTTTGCAGAAATATGCACAGAATTGCTTTTGCAGAAACAAAACAAAGCAAGAAATTGACATTACTGCAAAGAGTCTGTAAGGCTAAACAAAAAATGAACTAAAAATTCAGAACTCCTAACTCTTACAAAGAGAAACAAACGTAAATACAGGTGTATGTGCATCTCCAAGAAAAATACACAAAACTATATAGGTACATATATTCTGAAAATCAACAGATGCCAGACAGTTCGTAGGTTGTATGAACTGTAAAATGTCTCGATATGAACATCTGGAACATTTAAATCCTAAATCCAGAGTCAATCTTCTAGCACTAGATTCCTGGAGGATTATAACAAAGAACTGAGTGCACAAACATCTGCCCTTGTTTCCTAATGGATTTATTTTCTTAGTTAAATTCAGACAACACCTCATCCAAGTCCATGATGTTGATGTTTAAGTTACTAAAACACTACACTTACCTTAGCCCAACATCACAAGTTCGCTGTTAATATAAAATTACCCAGGAGCATGATTACATACAGAAGTTATATTTGGATGTTAGTTACTTTGACACTGTTAAAGTGTGTAAGAGTCTCCCTGAATCCACAGATTGCTTAAATCTTTTACTTCTTGGTTTGTTCCCTTGGTTTTTATCTTCTACCTGTGCAAGATGATTCCAGAACCTAAAGTTAACAGGAACACTGAGGAGAAACAATGATGAAAACAGTATTCTTAATAAGGAATAAAATGGTTTAAAAAATAGAATTCCACTTGCAATACCTTAAAACTTCACTTCTAGATAGCATTCTTTTTATAACACTAATAAAAGCAATCAAAACACCACCACAAAAAAAAAAAAAAAAAAAAAAAAAGTGTGCTTTACAATCATTTGATCTGTCTGAATCATGGTTCTCTCTCTAAAACATGCATGTACCCTGCAGTGACTGTGTAGGTGCTTTACCTCCTTAATTTTCACTTGGCAAGTAGCCCAAGCCTTTGCTTTAAATTTCCCACTTGGTAGCACTACTATGGCACCTGAAGAGTAATTAGTTATAAGAAAGGGAATTTGAATTGGTTGCTGAGAAGGAAAAAAATGTGCATGCCTAATAAAGATTTTTCCTTGAGTACCTGCAACACATTTATTTAATTTTGCTTAGAATGCACCACCCTTTAAATAGACCGTTGACCAATCTTTTTTTTTTTTTTAAAGAAATAAAAACTTTCCAAAAGAACAGTGAAAGAAAATTGGTTTCTAAGAACATATTATTTTGCTTTGAGTCAGTCTTTTACATTACAACAAGACTTACCTTCATACATTTTTTTTTAACACAGTTTCTTGATAATGGCCTTTTAAAAAAATAAAATAAAATTGTTTCCCACATTGCTCTCCTATGGATGCCTAAGGTGTAGTCTTCTAGGAAGGCAAATCATGACAATGTCTGAGCAAGTTGAATATTCTATCTAAATTACTTATACATAACTCTCTGAGAAGTTTATACTGTCCATGAAACTTTACATTATGATACTATTTGTTAGATAGGCAGATCTCCACTGGTTCCAATGACCTTGGAAACTATTTTTGAACAATTCATTACATATATATAGTTATGCAAAATGAGTAACAGAAATGAGGTTTTTCCTTCTCTAGAAATTAGCAGTTCCCCAGCCCTAAGAAAGTGAGAAGTGCTGCTCCTGATACTGCTTCTGCCTTCTGTGCAAAGAGAGAAATGCAGAGAAGTTTGAGGGGGAGGGGATTTGATTTCTTTTTTAATGTCTGCCTCCTTCCAGCAAGTCCATCTGTTGTAGCACTATAATTCTGGAAGCAGGATGTGTGTGTGACCAACAGGAGACAATTACTGCAAAAGTGTTTGTTGATTCAGCTCTATAAAGGGCAGGCCAATCACTACAGTATGAATAGAAAAGAATTCCAGCTGAGGAGCTGCATATAGATTAACACAAAATACATATATATAAATGAGAATGGGGAAAATCTGAAAGGAATGATAGTATGGGAAAGGATTAAGTAGGAATGAAGACTGATGTAAATAAGGAAGCTGGCATTTTGGGGGCTGTTAACCAAATAGTTTGTCAGTCTCTGTTTTCATAAATCATATTCTGTAGCTTTCTACCTTGACAGAGAAACTGGGTTTATATAGATCTGGTTTAAGTTCCTTCTGGAAGAAGACTCCAGTTGCCTTGAGTATTCCTTTTGTGGGGCAGATGGAAATGGTTTCTCCAGAAGTGACTTCTCTTTATAGGAGAAAGGGTGCTAGTTCAAGTGGACTGACCAAATTCTCAGGAAAATTCTCAGACAACAAGCTGAAGGTGAATTTCTCTCCACCATTCAAACAGAAGTAAAATATTAGTGTGAAAACAAGTTATTTTTCAGAAGGACTAATGAAGTGTGTTAAAATAGTTTATCAGGCCTGCATATAACAACTGATTCATTATCTCATAGAAAACATGCTAATGTATAGTATTTCATAATATCAATCATAGGTTAAGAAACACACAATGTTATCAGAATTCCACAAAATTATAACAGAATTAAATTGAACATTATAAGGCACCATAATGAGGAGGACTTTACCTGTATGGTCAATTTACTAGTTTGAAGTCTTTGATCAGCCAAATGTAGCTGAGTTGTTAGTTTTTCATTCACTTCTTTAAATCCCTTCACAGAAGATACTGCTGTTTTTTTTTCACTCTGTAAAATAGCTATCTGTTGCTGCAATGACTTAATTCTTTCCCGCAGTAGAGCAGCAGAGTAGCCTGGTTTCTGGAAAATGCTATTTCTCCTTTTTGTTCTGTTCTCTAAACATAAAAAAGCATGTTACTAAACCAACAGACCATCATAAACACAATGATTTTTGATGTTCCTCTAGCCTTTCAGAACACTATTTTTGCCTATAAAATACTTTTCTAGGATACCATACTCAAAACTTTTCAGTAAGTGAACTGATAAATTAATTCACTTAACCTGTAAACGCTTGATGTTTCTTTTCTAAAGTGCCAACTCTGCAAACTCAACAAGGACTTGAAAGTTAAATATGGCTCTAGCTTCTGATTGGTATTACCAGAAATAAAGACTTGGTAACAGATTTTTTAAGGCTTAAGCCAAAATACAGTTCATTTTGTTCCTTGACTATGTTGGACACAGAGGGAAAGTAAGAACAAGAAACAATGAAAAGCCTTATTAGTTTAGTCAAGAGATTCAATAGGCAGGATTTAGTAAATACAGAAAATAACTTTACTGACCTAAAAGATGTTTGATGGTCACTTTTTGTGAGACAATTTCATTTTAAAATAATGACCTGAAGCTTTGAAAATGTGCTCATGTAAATTTAAAACAAGCAAATCATGCAACAAATAGAAACCAAGTTTGTGTAACATAATGGATGAGGTTTTGAAACATCATTCAGGAATTCTTTGTCAATCTTACTTATGAACTTGCCAAAAATATATAATATTCCTACCTTTGCTTAGAAATGATGGATAAGCTGTTATGAGATAGTAGATCTTTTTCCTTTTGGATTGCAACTTTTCCACGTCTTTATTCTTTGAATGGATCTAAATAAAAAACAGAAGCATGAAGCTTACTATCTCTTCCTAATGGCACATCAGCTACAGAACTACATCATTTGCCAGTTTTAATCAAAACAACAAAAATTATTTTCAAAAATATACAAAATTCTTCTGAATTATAATTTGAAAATCAGTTTTACACCATCAGATGACAAAGAGCACAAATTTATGTCTTTCCCATCAATGTGGAAGAAATAAAAAACTGTTAATCATAACCCGTTCCAAAGAATTCCCAAAAAGAAAAATGGAGTGCATGTTAATATCTACAGTATTTTTTTTAGATAAGGTATGAATTTATTTGTATGCAAAAAGACATGTACTATTTGAAAACCTACAATATCCCATTTTTTTTCAAGATATTTAAATGCATTAAAAGGAATAGTGATATTATTTCTAGAGGGATAAGATCAGATTAGACACTAATTCATAATGGGAAGATGCATGAATATAAGTGCATCAACTAATGCAAACCTGTGCTTGTACTGTTCAACAAAAATCAACTGCGTATCTTTTAAATATGTCTCTATTTGAAAAATAAGGTATTTCCTGAACCCATAAGATGTTAAATGACAGAAACAGAGGTTGAAGAATGAGCATGGCTTACACCAAAATCAACGTACTAGTTCCTTCACTTTTAAATGCTTGGTATATTTTGAAACATGTATTTTCCTGAAGCTTGCAAAGTTTACCAAATTTTTCAGTTGATCCAATTAATTTCTATGTGATATAATGCGATGCATTGAATATGAGCCAGCAGTGTGCCCAGGCAGCCAGGAGGGCCAACTGTATCCTGGGGTGCAAAGCACAGCATTGCTAGTCAGTTGAGGGAGGTCTATTTTGTGCTGGTGTGGCCTCACCTCGAGTACTGTGTGCAGGTCTGGGCACCACAGTACCAAAATGACATTAAACTGCTGGAGAGTGTCCAGAGGAGGGCAATGAAGATGGTAAAGGGCCTAGAGAGGAAGATGTACATGTACATGTATGAGGAGCAGCTGAGGGCACTGGACCTGTTCAGCCTGGAGAAGAGGAGGCTGAGGGGGGACCTCATTGTGGTCTACAGCTTCCTCATGGGGGGAGTGGAGAGGCAGGTGACCTATTCTCTGTAAACACCAGTGATAGGACCCATGGGAATGGTGTTAAGCTGAGGCAGGGGAAGTTTAGGCTGGACATCAGGAAGAGGTTCTTCATGGAGAGGGTGGTTGCACACTGGAACAGGCTCCCCAGTGAGGTAGTCACTGTACCAAGCCTGTCTGAATTTAAAAAGCGATTGGACTGTGCACTTAGCCACATGGTCTAAACTTTTGGGTAGACCTGTGCGATGCCAGGAGTTGGACTTGATGATCCTTATGGGTCTCTTCGAACTTGGGATATTCTATGATTCTATGATTCTATTTCTGGAAATACTCATAATTAAAGGACCTTTTCATCAAATGTATAAGGGTAATTAGGAATGAATAATCTGTTAATTGCATTGAAAAAAGTACCAACATTCCATGGTAGTTTAGCCATGAATTCTAGATTTGTACAATTTCCACATAATTTGAAGGACAAGCAAATAGGATGTGCATGGGAAAAAAAAAAAAAAAAAAAAAGTCTGTCTCTTTTGGGAATGCTCTTAATCAATTCTATTTTTTCCCGTGTCTCAAACGCAACAATGGAAACTCGTACTAAGTCCCTATCAGTATGGCTAGAGGACTGTACAGCACTGAAGACATGTAAGGTATGACCAGTGATGGTCTGAGACGCTGATTATATGTCAAGGAGACATGAGTTCTCAGCTGATAACCATACATAGCTGCAGTGAAAAGATGGCTATCTCCACTCTAGGCCACAGCTCTGCTAACTTCATGAGTTTAGAGAGTGTCAATGACTCCTGATACCTCACAGAGTACTATGTATTTACAACATATGGGGCAAAACTGAGAAAGACTTTGTGCCATTACCAATCTCACCTCCAACAACAGACATAGGTCAGCACTTACAAGTTTTGTGTAAGGAGCTTTTCTGGCCCTTTGTGTGAGAACACCACTACCCAACTGGAGTGATTCCCTCAGAAGGGATTTAAGATTTTTGTTATAATTTTTGCTGTTTGAAATACCGGTAAAAAGTCTACTATGGTGCAAGGAACACCAAGAACTGTCAACGCTAAACCTTTTTTCAGTGCCGTCTTCCATGCTTTTACAGTAAGACATGTTTTCAGGTGCTTCTCCTGAACCTCCGCTGAAGCATACATACCTGCTTAGCACTCTTGTGATAATTCTTGTGCATGCTCCATATCCCCCAGTCTCTTAAAGAAGTGTATCAGAATACTTCTGTCTTTTCCAATAGGAACAGACAGCAAATACAATACAAGCAAAAAGAAGAGGTACTGGCTGTGTCTAGATAGCCCAGCCTCAGCTGGATGCCCTGTCCTGTAGATGTTCAGTTCATGGTGGCAGGAGGTAACAGGAGTAGGACACTATGACAGAGTTTCACATATATCATATACTCATGATCGAATATTGTGTATTCCATACCAACAGATAGTTGCAGAAGAATTTTCAATTTTCCAGCTTTTCTGACAGAAAAATATATCTTCTCATAAATACACACAATCAAGAACATGTAATGAGACCAGAGAGTTTGTATTTATTTTAAAATTTTGGAAACTAAGAAAAGGTAATCTGTTTCCAAACTCTTTATTCTATCACTGAACATAAAGAATTTCAAGGTCATTTTCAAACAGCAGCAAGTTATTCAGTATCCCAGTTCTTGAACTAAGAACTAAGAGTGTCTGCTTGTGTTTTAAATTCCAGGATTTAAAGTAATTTATTTGGGCCAACACAGGAGGGTAAAATTATTAGATACTTTTCTGCAGTCCAAAAATGAGTCATCTGTTACAGATTGTATGGAGCTTCTAAAGATATGGGAAACAACCAGCTGGCCCTGTTCTGTCAGAAAATAGCATATAGATGTCAGGAATGAGACGAAGGGTTCAAACCCCAGAAATTAACGTAAGTGGGCTAAGCAGAAGCTGAAAGCACACTTTGCTCTAAAAAGAATCTCCTGAACAGAGCTAGAGCCAAAAGCATCCAAGATGGGGACAACTCTTTCTGAACACACCAAATTAACAGAAAGATGTTTGTGTCTGATAAGTCATCACACCATTTTGCTAGAGGAAGACAGAGATGTTGCTATTTCTTTGTTACAGGCTATGTCACCCTGTTCTGTATAGCTTAATGAAGAATTAAAGAGCTTAATGGGATGTCTGAGGCATTCTTTGTCTTGACAGTGAGACAGCAGGACTAGCTTACAGCAGGTTTACATTTTTTAATCAGCTTTTACACTCCTGATATATCCTCCAAATTCTTTGCAGACTAATTGTTCAGAAAATATTCTAAATGATAATGAAAATCTACCCACTGAATACCTGCAAGCAGATTTTCTTTCCAGTTTACAATGAGAGTCAAATTAATTATGAGGGGAACAGCAGTCATAATACTAACTATTAAACTTCAATACTCTGCACAGGAGAACAAAACAAGTTACATTATATACCTTTTTATTATACCGTTGGCTTTTGCCTTCTAAATGAGCAATGTTGCAGGGCTTTTGACTGTCTTGTATTTGTTTTTTTCCCTGTTGCTTACTTCTGTCTGGCACAGGATCAATATTTTGCACTGTCTTCATAATCACTGTTTCCAAAGTTTCAGAAGCTGGTATTTCAGAGTCACTAAAACAGCACATTAGGGAAAACAATACAAAATTAAGCTAAACATTAGCAATTTCATTTAAAAGTTCCAAACAGCCAATAAGCAAGCACACAGAAAATACCACATGCAAGAAAAAAAGAGAAACTAATATAAAATCTGAACAGTACTAATGGTACTAAGTTGACTTATTCAACAGATATCTAGAAATATAGAAAGGAAGTAATCTGTCTTATCAGGTCAACCCAGACAAAATGAGTTTCACTATACAATGCATGGAGTTCTCAGACATTATCTGTTTCTTAAACAACAGCTTTTGTTAGTCTATAAAAGTGACACATTAAGAACTGCTTGATAGTACTTCTAGTTGGTGAATGGTGGACTAAAATACACAAAGTTTCCTCTCTCCTTCATTTTCACATTGGATAGGAAATCAAGAAAATGCACAATACTTCATTGAATAACATTTTGTTTCAATTGAACTTTATTTGTAGCATTGACTGAGACAAACTCAGAAACTGTACCTCATTGAAATCTCTATCTAGCACCCCTTTGGAGTGCTTTTAAATTCTGTGAACTCAGCATTCTTCCTATTTAAATTGCATGCCAGACAGAGAAACTGGATGTGAAACCTATACTCTACTTTAAATTTCTCCTTAAACTTGTTATCTGTTGTTAAAATATCAATGTGTTTTTAATTTCCAGTTTTTCATGTCCTTGCCTCAGATTACCTTTTTTTGTTTTTTTCTGAATCAGTAAAGTCTCTCTTAAAATACGAAGTCTTGGACATATCACCTTCTATATCATCAATGGTTATTCATCACCTTTTGTGCAAACACATTTCTGAAGGAATCTCTTGACTGAAAGCAATTTTGATTTGTTACTTTTTAAACCAAGGCATTTAAAAAGGCACAACCGAGTTCAAACTAGGTTGCACCATTGTGAAAATCAATGATTTACAGGTGGAAGCTACTTAAAAGGCCTGAAAATGAAGAGTTTATATGGGAACACGTTTATCCTTTCCCATACCCGTACTGACATACTGGTATGTCTTATTGAGTGGCAAAACCAGAAACCAATGTAGTATTTCGAATGTGCTGCAGTAGAATAGAAATATTTCTAACTGTGTGTATTTTTTTTTCTAATTTGAATGCTTACAAGGAATGTTTTATTTAGAAAAAGAAAGGATTGAATCTAGAAATTCAGAGACTGCTACTATTGATAAAGAATAGTATTTATTAATCATACTAAGAGGACTCTAAATGAAGATATCTCCCTCAGATGTTGGGAATGACACCTTGAAATATCACCTTAGAAAATGTTCATTTATTTATGACAATATTTCCTAACCTGATACTTGTATAATTATCAAACAGTAAGGATGCCTATGCCTAGCCAGCAAACAAAGCCATACAGACAATTTTCACTTCATTTCAAACTTAACTTGAAATGACAATTTGTTTGTTGAATTTTGTTCTTAAAAAGCAAAACACAGTAAATTGAATAAAAAGCTCATTAATTGTAACAGAAAAAAAAATAATATTTTTTTTCTGTAAAATCAGATCTGTGGGATTAAATTTAACAGAAAAACAAACAAGCTTGATATTAATGACAGCAATGGACAAATTACATAGTATTTAATTTGTTTTCTCTCTCCAGATACTGTGTTCAGGATCCCCTATTTTGCATGGGGATTTTGCAGCAGAGGGGCTTCATTTGCCACTGCTGATTTGCTCCATATGACATACAAAGCCAATGTGAATGCTACAAAGAAGATTCCATATTCTTTATCTCTGCTAGCTTCTCTGTATTTTAGGGGTAAATATAGCCTTAAGAAATTTCTTTACATGTTTCTTAGTACAAAGTATTGAAAGAAACGGTGTGATACACAGTCAGATAGGGGCTTACTACTGGCTTCAAGTGTGTGTGGACACACAGAAGCAAAAGTAAAAATCCTAAACATTTATGAATTTTGCCAGTGCAATTTTCTGAGGGCCTTGTGACTCATGACTGAGATTCTATGCAGTAACAATTACCTTTAAAGAACTAATTTTTAACCATCATTCAATTAAAGTTAGTACAATGACTGTGCATAAAACATACATGAAATAATTAGTGTGGATGGTTCTTAATTTAAAGGATGTTAAACAGCTTGTAGACATCTGCTAGCAAGCTGAAATGGGTCATTCAAAATTTATCTAACTAAATTAAGGGGAAAAAATGTTTCTCCTCCCGGGTCGGCATGTCACAAGATAACTAAACTGACTTAGTAGGCTTGCCTGGGAATCCTTAGCTGTCAGTGGTGAATATGCAAAGGGCCAGCAAATTAAATCAACCTGCCAAACTGTCAATTTCAAGCCTCATGACTGCATGAAAATAGCATCACTGGAAGAAATCAAGCATTGCCTTCTTTTGGGTTTCCTGGCACCTATTCAAATACTCATGCAGTTGTGGCTAATTTTGCATGCAAATTTCAGTCAATAAGCTCAGAACAAGACCTCCCAAGATATTTCAAAGGATCTGACAGTATTTTTTTTGAATACCAAATCAACAGTAGTTGAAATTCAATCTCCATTTGCTAGTGCTTTACATATGCACAGTGTCCCCTCTACAGGGCTAAGTTAATGAGAGCCGTACCTGCTTTCACTCACATCCTCCCAGCCGTCCTTACAGAAGTTCTCAAATACATTACTCATAACCTTGATGGACTGTTTGAGAAAAGCTCCATGATGTCCCAAAGAGCTCTTTTTCTTGGCTGTTTTTAATTTAACCTTGGTGCCTGTTATCTTGCAATTACATTGCCCAGAGGTTGCCACTGCTTTGGCTTCACCCAGCAAACACTTCAGCTCCTGCATTTGACTCAGCAAATCTTCATTTTCCTTTCTCAACCTGTTAGCTTCTGCCACTTGCCTCTTCAAACAAGTAGCTTCTTTTTCCTGTTCATCAATCACTGCCTGAAGTTCTGTGTTGTCTCTTTTTATTTCACAAATCTGCTTAAGTAGCTTTTCCAGCTCTCTTTCTCTTGTGTCTGCATCCTCCTTTTGCACTTTTAAAGATGATTTTAAATCATTTTTCTCCTTCAATAAGTCCTTATTTACTTCTTTCAGTTTCTTTAATTCCCCTTCAGTAATTTTGCATCTTCTTTCTAGTTGTTGTACCTAACAGAAGTAATTCAAACATTCATAATATTTTAGCCTATCCAGTAGAGAAAAACCTGTTTCAAAACATATTTATTATATGACAATAATATTACACTAAGCACAAGGACAAAAGCAATCTAAAGTACTTAATTTAAAAATAATTCTAACATAGTGCAAATGAATACATTTGAGCTGCAATAATACAGCTGTTGAGCAAAGGGCAGATGGTAAAAGAAGTTAAAATTCCAGGCAAAGTGACACAGAAGTTTAAGTATGCTAATGAACGTTCCCGATGCATCTTGAGCTTGTTACTGATTTGGTTATACATACTAATTGAATTTAAATAAACACTTTAAGGCAAACTATTTTGAAATACAGACAATTTTGCATTAGCTATCTAAATCAACATGTTCTTGGATGTGTTATAAATATACAAAATAGTTGATCTTCAAAAAAATTGTAGCAAGAGATGTTGGAAGTTCAGCACTTGACTATGAAGGGTGAAATGCATTTTCTGCTCACAGAGAGGGAAAATCTATCCTATTCTAATAAAGCACATTTAAAGCTTCTCAATTATTTACTTCTAGGAAGCATATTCTACCTATATAATGCATATACTTTGTTTCTGAAGTTCTTTGAAGTTTATATGTATTCAAGGCTATGAACAATAAACTGACTCTCAATGTTCTTCAGGACTATTTGCTCAAAGTTATTCAAACTAAACCTCACAATTTTCAGAAATAAGGGGAAACTTCAATTTCAGCAGATCCTAAAACAAACATCAGTTCTGTGAGACGTCCTCAGAAGCTTGCAAAAGCCATCAGAGTGAGTTTTGTGCTCAATAAACACTTAGTCATTTTGGAGAAATACTTCTGGGTAGTTTTGTAAAAGCTCCATCCCCACTCTTTCACTACAGGAATTAATTCTATCCATTAATTTTTATTTTTTTAAAACTTAAAAAAAAATCTATAAAATGGATATGGATATAATTCAGATAAATGAGAGGTCTCAACACAGAGGGAGCAAAAGCTGCTCAAACTTCCTATGTGTTTGTGAAGTTGATACCAAATTTTTGAGTTTGATAGCAGACATTCAATATGCATGCATATCCATTGCTATTTTCTTTGGCAGAAATTCATAGCACTCTCACAATGAACAGAGATTGTCTTATGGTTACATAAACTTATCAGATGAAATCAGGAGTAAAAGGATTTTTTGCACATGCTTCAGTGAAATCAAGATTTATGATTAAACTACTAGTTTTTCTTTTCCTCTTCAATGGTAATGAGTACCAGTACCTTTCTTCAACCACTTTCCTAAACTGAGATTCTGCTATTGTTTTCTCAGATCTTTAGAGGAACCTTTTGCACTCACTAGCACTTAAAGTCATGTATGACAGCTGCAAGGAAACAAACAATGAATAGCTTCTACACCTATCCCTAAGGAACCATCATAACTCTGTATATCCATGGAGATAAAAATTATGTAGTAGTTGGCAAATAAAATTATAGTTCTGAAATATAGATGATAACCAAGCATAAACTGTGTGACATTTCAGATGGTAGTATTCAAATTATTTCAATTACTCACTCTACCTTAAGATAAATGAATGTGAGCACTTCCTATTCTGTGTGTTATTATTTTAACATGATGTTTGTCATTCAGTAATAACGAGATGACAGCCTTCATTGCCTGACCATATGGCAAGTGTTACAAGTATATGCAATCACATCATCTGCTGTAAATTACCATACTTCCTACAAGTTAATTCACAAATAAAAAACAAATAGACATACCCAAACTGACATTCAAAGTTATAGATTTGTTTTTATTCAATTTAAGAATGCTTTTAAAGATTTATAAGTAATTAAACAAATATTGTTTTGCAAAATGACAAATAAAAGGTATAATACTGTTTGAAGGATGTCTTTTCTTTGCAGCAAACAAAACATATGGTAAAATACAAGTGAGCCCTCTTAAGTGAACACCTGTTAACATACTAAACTACTTGTGTATATTACAAATATCAATACAAATAGCAACTAGTTAAGAGCATCTTGTTAGCATACAAAGCAGAACATGTAGAATGTTGAGCAGTAAAGATTATATACGCATATTTGCTAAGCCAGAGAACATGAAATGCATCCTCCACTATTTTGTGAAAAGTGATAAACCCACAAATGTAAAAAATACGTGCATATGCAATGTCCTAAATTTTATATAAAACAAGCAGGGAATTTATCACTATTATGCATCTGTTTTATTCTGTTACATGTGATCTCTGTATATTAATACCTGCTATCACGTAAAGTTAAATACTCAGCAAATGAAATGCAAAGTTCTGAACTTAGAAGTGGCAAATGCTAAAGATAATGAAACTCCTAATTTTGATAATCTGTCAGCTTCTATTATTTTACCTCTAACCATACTTTTAATTTACTGCAGTTATGTCATCCACATCCACAGCTAATTCATGAGAATTCATTTTTGACACAATTTTGTAAATCCATATTTTTGAATTATGAGAGGAGACTCATGGCCTAAATTCATGAGTAACAGCTTATATATATGATTCTTATGCTAGAATTTAGATCTATTTCCTGGGGTTGCTACCTTACCTTCTGTAACCTCTGATCGGAACTGTCTTTCTTTGGAGTACTGTTCTTGACCCCATCATCTTCACTACTTTTAAAAAGTATATCTACAAGAGAATAGATAATACATCCCTAGCAGAGAATAAATAATACAATGTGACACCTAGCATTTCACTAAAACAATATCTAGATATTTTAAGGAAATGAATTCTTCTGCAATTTTTTATAATACATTCTATTTTCTTGACAAGCATTTTGGTCAGTTTTTAAAGAGTGACCTCTTTTCAAAGTGTTCTGTCACGTAATTATGAATCTTTGCAGCATCACAGTATGTTTTTTTTTCAGGGTGCAAGCTTTTTCAAAGGTACAATAGATCTGCAGGTTAAAGATGCTGTACTTTCATTCCCATTTTTATTCCTTTATAGACTATTCCCTCTATGGCTTAAAAGCAGAATTCATTGCCTTTTTATCTACACAGTCACTACCAGTTTTGTTCTCTAGGTCTTGTCCCCTGCTAGGAGGATCAGAGTGATTGGTGAACAAAGCAAACAGTAACAGAATTAGGATAGATGAAAACTTTAAACCCCTTTTTTGTTAAGTGAAAGATCATGTACTTCACCAGATAAATCACGCAAACCTTTCCATTGTAATGCTGTGAATTCATAACAATTAGAAATTGATACAACTAATGAAAATGAACATGACTCTAAGCATCACTCTCAGAGACAACTATGTACTTTCAGTATAAAAAATCACAGAAGAAAGGACAACGTAAAAATTACATCTATATTTAGAGAACAGGATGTTAAGAAAAAGTTTATTAGTACGTGTAGTAAATCAGAAGTAAAATATGTTCTATTTAGATTTGAACTGAGAGCTTACCATTCACAAATTTCTCACTGCTTACAGAAAAGAGCAATTACACACCTCAGAAGGACCTTTTTTATTAGAATATTAAAAACATTCAAGAACAACAACAATAACAACAACAAAAAACACAACACTGTAAAAGCACCATAATATTCATGTTTCTCTTCTTCCCCCCAAATTAACTTTAAGAATTAATCTTAAGGGATAAGTATCTGTGCCACATGGTGAAGGTCTGCTTTAGAAGTATCATTTCAAACTACCAGCAGACACTGCAGGTCACTTAAAAACTTTTGATTTATAAACAAAGGAAGTGTAGAAGAAAACAGTGTTACTCTCTGTAGATTCACAATCCTCTTGATATAAACAGTGACTAACAAGTTTGTTAGAGTGAATTAGACCTTTCTTTTGTCTTTGGAACATGTCATGGCCAATTAATACTTCTGTATTCATGAAATAAATGGAGCACTATTCTAAAGATAATAAAAGCTGAAAAAGGTAAAACTATGCATCTGGGGAATATGTACCTTTACCTTGATATTAATATGTTAGTTCCCATGTTATTTCAGACTACAGTCCCCCAGCACAGTGGTACTGCATACATTTACAACATTCTTTAAGTAACACACAAAGATAATATGAACATGCTTTTCATCTTTTTCTAAATATTCACTCATTTGAATGTCTGCTGTAGCTTTTATATCAGCATTTACTGTAATCCAGTGGAAAAAAAATAATAAAAAAAAAGATTTCCCATAGTCAAAGAAACTGATCAAAGCACACAAGGTGTTATGTTTATTATGTGGATGTATTAAAATAAAATTTACAACTCTATCTATAAATAAACATATTATATGCAGGAGAATAAAGAATACTACTTCAAAATAGAAAAAAATGCACATATTCAGTATTAACATAGAATTCAAAAGCAAAATAAATAATTAAAAAAAAAAAGGCAAAGGTCACTGATGCATAACCCTTTATATTAAGCAGAAAATAAATGCCCTATTCAACCCTTTCCTCACCTCCCTCCTCTCTCCTCTCCCTCCTCCGCCCCTCCCCCCCCCCCTCCTTCTAATTGATATGTAATTGTTCACAGGAAATGGTTAGGGAGGCAATGAAACTGTATTGCTTATAATTCGGTGCCTGTCTAAGGCAGCAGGAAGATTCATCACGTCGGTCTGTTCAGTAAGATATAGGATCTACCTACCATATTCCTACTAGAAAAAATACCAAGTTATCCCTCATGGGATAGACCCCACAAGTCATAAAACCCACAATCTCCAGTCAGCGAATTATGATGGCCTTACATAGGTAAACTTAGGTCCCACCAAAACAAAATAAACAACTGTGCAACAAAACACTTCATTTCTAATTAATAGTCACCAAAACTGTTCATCAAGTACCTTGGCATGGCTGCCAAGATGGTACTTGCACAAACTCCTTTTACAGAGAAAAAAAAAAAAAGCTATCAGATTATTATTTTTTTTTTTAACAGAGTGGTGTCAGTCATAGAACACCTACGTAAACTCGCAACGGAATGAGATTCTAGACTCAAGAATGCACCAAGGCAGAAAAGCCACTGTGTTACTGATTTCACAGAATCACAGAATTGTAGGGTTTGGAAGGGACCTCAGGAGATCATCAGGTCCAACCCCGCTGCCAAAGCAGGTTCCCTAAAGCAGGTTGCCCAGGTAGGCGTCCAGACGGGCCTTGAATATCTCCATAGAAGGAGAATCCACAACCTCCTTGGGTTGTTCCCATGCTCTATCACCCTCACTATGAAGAAGTTCTTTTCAGCACCATCGTGTGATGATGCTGAACTTCCTATGATCCATTTTGTGGCCATTGCCCCTTGTCCTGTCCACACAGAAAGACCATTGTGAAGATCAGAAGATGAGAAACTGCTCTCACTTATAAACTGGGAACACAGCAGATTGAGAAGGACTCTCAAAATGAAAGAAGTCTTTGAACTGCCTCCCTAAAGAGACAAAGGGACAACAGCTTACCCACTTTTAATAAGGTGATAGCTATTTTTCTGAATGGGAATAGATGGACCTATTTTCCTGCTTTTGGAGGAACGGGCATGAGTCAATGCCAACACATTCTCTACAATCATGCATGTATAATTATGTGAACAGTGAGGCAAATATTTGGATTTCATGAATATTGAAAAATAATTCACATCAGCAAAATAGACAACTCAGACAACTGAGTTAGAACAGGCAGAAACTGGGAATGACAAGAGTACTTTCCTTTTCCCCAACTTTCATTCTTGGCCAGTAGGGTTTGAAAATGGTACAAAATGCAACAAAGGTATCCATCACCTCCTGACAAATACAACTGGTATCTAATCAAGTAAAACAATAGTCCCTAACATTTTTAATCCAAAGAAGCTCAGTTGCTTTTTCCAGAATTTACTCCTTGATGTTAGAATGTCTGATGGAAACAGGTAGCTGCTAAGGTGGAGGTGAATTCCATCATCGTTTATAAGCTGAGCAATTTCTTGTCAGGTTTCCTTTTAGAAAAGAAAACATACATTCCCAGGCTGCAAACAAGTGTATTCGGGCTATATCAAGTTTGGTCTCTCAGCAAATGCCAGATAACAGTTAGGACATTTTACTTTCATTCAGGAAGATGAAGGGACTTAAAACCCATTTTAGGACAGAGGGTATATGGACCTTTTTCGTTCATGACCAAGAATTTCTCAAAAACACTCATTTATGCTCTAAGACAGCCATCCAGCCTCAGTCTTTTTAGCATATTCTTCCAGAAAATGTCAATCAACTGATGAAAGTGTCTACAGCACTGCAATATCCTAGCATTTGCAAAAGGAACAACGTGGAAATTACTTTTTACAGACTGGATGAGTAAGTATTCTTTTATACCTCAGTTGGTAAAAGTTTGGAAATGAATGGAATCAACTCAGCCTTGAGTACTAGCAAAACATGTTGCTTAATGCATATCATCAGACATGACTTCGTAACTTAGCAAAAAAAAAATCCAGTTCATCTAAATGATACAACAAACAACAATGAATAAGGATATATTTTAATCTAGAAAGATAATGAAAAAAAAAAAAAGACTAGCTGCTAAAGCACTAAACATGTCAAGAGCTGGCAGTTTCTGGGATCTGACTGTTTTTTGGAAACACATGGTTATTGCTCAGCAGGCCCTCAAGTCTTTCTCACTGCTGGTTGCCTTTCCACTTCTCTCTGTGCAAAGACTGACTAAACTGGCAAAAACAAAACAGCGATTTTTAAAGTTGGCATTTGAAACCTTCACTAGGTTCCTTAAGCTCTATCTGGGGCTGTGAAAGTAACACATATGAAGTAACACAAAAGAAAACAATGACGTTCCATCATTAGCAGCTGAAGATTTCCACTAAATCTTATATGATTTATAAAAAAAATAAAAATAAAGGGAAAAAATATTTTTGTACATTCAATTGCCTGACGTTATAAAAAATAATGAAACAGAAAACTGCAGAAAAATGAGATCAAGAATGGTGAGGCTTTATTTCCAAATCATGGCTCTTTAGTATAGTACTTCCCCAAAACTTTTACTCTCTCCTTTTGAATTGTGCAAAAGGAATTCACCACATACCCAGTTGAACTGTAACTATGCATTGTTGAACACTTCTCCCAAAGCATTCAAGAACAGCAAATAATACACCGAATCAGAATGACAAAGAATCTGTGGTAATATACTACCTATCTGACTAGGAAAGAACAACCTTCACCGAACCATCAACTACTGTACAGTTTATTAAGTTATAACAGAAGTTATCCATGAACAATTCTTATAAGATTTCCACCATTCTAATTTCATTTCAAATCCACATACTTTGTGAGACTAGTATTAAAAAAGAAGTCTGAATGAGCATGAAATTTCTGTATCGTTGTACTGCAAAACACATTTCAGATTCTGGTGAAAGCTTCATAAACAAATAAACACGTTTTAGATTTTACACACACATACATATATATACACAGATATTTTAAACATAAAAAAAATAATTTTATATGTTCTGCACACACACAAAATATATTTAACAGTTTATGCCTATATGTAAAAATTATTGATTTCATAGGCATATGGGAGACCTGAGGGAAAGCATACTTTTAAATAAGACTATGTATTTACAAATAGAAAATGCACGTTCAAGAAAAGGAAAAAAAAAACACATTTGGAGCGAAAATAACCTTAAGACTAGTATTTCTATTAGCCTATGCATATACATATAAAATACCTGTTTCTTGTTGCAAACATAGTTGAACTCCTGTATTCTAAACTTACCCATAGATTGGTGTACCTTCATCTGATCTAATTCCTCTTCAAGATTTAGTCTTCAAAAGAGTAAACAGAAAAAAAGTAAGAATGATGAAACAACCATATATCTGCCACTGAGACTATTAAAACAAAATTAAACCAAAACCACGTAAATATATTGAGGGGAAGAAGTTGTCAACACCCAGGAACTCTTCTAATTTGATGACACCCAGCATACTTCAAACATAAAGAGCCATTGGTACAATAGCTCATTAAAACTTATAAACCTGAATTTATAAAATTCAGATGTAATGTAGGTGGTAACATACACTAAAAAGTTTCAGCTAGTCCTTTTTAGGTAAGGAAATACCAGAGCTAAAAACATGGAATCCTGTTTGTGGAGGAGTAAATGGTAAGCCTCAGGGGAAAGCACCAGTCCACCTTATACGGATAAATCTTACCATTCCTCTTTGTCCAGAAAAGGTCTGTACTGCAAATCACATGAATTACTGAAGTGGTGTTTAATGTTTTATAAAATTACTTATATATAAAAGTTGCCAGGATAACAATGCTAAAGCTTCAAAGTCAAATTGGGAAATGCTAGAATTAACCATATTACTTCAAATGGCTCATTTATATTTGTGTTTTCTGACCTAATCTTTAAACACATAGTTGTAGACTATTTTAGCAATAAGACGTGACCTTTTTTAGGTTAGGATCCTACAGAACAGATAGCAGTCATTTAATATGCAGAATGTACTTAAAATATAACCTCATATCCTGTACACGTACACATTATTGTAGGTCTGCTCTGAAGGCTGGATTGCTGATCTCCTCACAGCCTTTTTTGGTGTACTCAAAACAGCAGCAACTAAATGCTTCATAAGAGATTAATTTTCTTTACAAAATCCCTCTGAGATGAGACAAAAGAAAATCAGGACAAAATACCTGCTAACTTCAGGAATGGGTTTAAAAATGAGTCTTCTGTTTTTTAAAGCACTTTATATGTTTAACGCTTCTCTCAGCTGTAAATCTAGGTACTGCAATTCACATCCCCCAGTCTCACTTGGAAATCATCATAAATACAAAGAAAATGAGAAACACACACACAAAAATAAAGTAACTTGCTTTGCATGACACATGACTACAGCTATTTTGAGGATCACTCAGCTTCACAGGTTGACTTTCTTTGCTCTTCATTCATTCTCCATGCCTCAGTCATCATTAACATTGTAATAAATGACCACAGTGGCCTTTACCCTTACACTAACTGCTTCTCATTGCAAGCTACTCACCTTGTGAACTGAATGGCAAGCTACAGACTTGTAAACACATTGCATATATAATTAAAGACTATATTTAACATTGTATGTTCTCTATGTACAGAGAACAGGAGGCTGGTGGAGGCTGGTGACAACGGGTGTCCCTCAGGGGTCTGTCTTGGGACCAGTGCTGTTTAATGTATTCATCAATGACATAGACAGCGGGATCTGTCTCACTTGCTGGGAGTGCACTCACTTGCTGGGAGTGCACTCTCAGCAAGTTTACAGATGACACCAAGCTAAGTGGTGTGGTTGATACCAAAGAAGGAAGAGATGCCATCCAAAGGGACCTGAACAGGCCAGAGAAGTGGGCCCATGTGAACTACATGAGGTTCAACAAGTCCAAGTGCAAGGTGCTGCCCCTGGGTCGGGGCAATCCCAGACATGAGCACAGACTGGGAGAAGAACTCACTGAGAGCAGCCCTGCAGAGAAGGACCTGGGGGTTCTGGTGGACAAAAAGCTCGACATGAGCCATCAGTGCATGCTTGCAGCCCAGAAGAACAAACAATACTTGTAAAAGATTTTTAAAAATAGTAAACATATACAAAAATTTTTAGAGTGATAAGAGAGCTGGAAGCAAAGAAATAATCTGAAATAAGTAAAGGCATAGGTTTATTCTGTGAATATTTGAAGCACTTCTAATTAAATTCATTTGTCTGTGAAACAGACTTCCACAAAAGTTACGGTATATCTCAGCTGGAAATATTTCAGACTAGCCTAGAGAAGAAATTGCATGGTATAATACAGGATCCAGTCCATATAAGTCATTGAATGGCTTGCATGAATGTTAGAAATGGGCCCATGGGCCATCCATGGGTCCTGATGGGACAAGAGAGGTGCCGGAAGACTGGAGGATAGCCATTGTCACTCCAGTCTTCAAGAAGGGCAAGAAAGAGGATCTGGGAAACTACAGACCAGTCAGTCTCACCTCTGTTCCTGGAAAGGTGTTGGAACTTGTTCTGGATGCCATCTCCAAGCAATTGGAAGAGAAGAAGATTATGAGGAGTAGTCAGCATGGATTCACCAAGGAGAAGTCGTGCTCGACCAACCTTGTTGCCTTCTATGATGGCATCACCAGCTGGGTAGATGAGGGGAGAGCAGTGGATGTCATCTGCCTTGACTTTAGCAAGGCTTTCGATACTGTCTCTCATGACATCCTGATAGCAAAGCTGAGAAAGTGTGGGATAGAGGAGTGGACAGTAAGGTGAGTTGAGAACTGGCTGACTGGCCGAGCTCAGAGGGTGGTGATCGGCGGCGCAGAGTCCGGCTGGAGGCCTGTGACTAGCGGTGCTCCCCAGGGGTCAGTGCTGGGTCCAGTCTTGTTCAACATCTTCATCGACGACCTTGATGAGGGAATAGTGTGCCATCAGCAGGTACGCCGATGACACAAAGCTGGGAGGAGTGGCTGACATGCCAGAAGGCTGTGCTGCCATTTAGCGAGACCTGGACTGGATGGAGAGATGGGCAGGAAGAAACCGAGTGAGCTTTAATAAGAGCAAGTGTAGAGTCCTGCACCTGGGAAGGAACAACCCGAAGTATCAGTACAGGCTGGGGGACAACCTGCTGGAGAGAAGGACATGGGGGTCCTGGTGGATGACAGGTTGACTATGAGCCAGCACTGTGCCCTTGTGGCCAAGAAGGCCAATGCGATCCTGGCGTGCATTAGAAGGAGTGTGGCCAGCAGGTCAAGGAAGGTGATCCTCCTCTACTCTGCCCTGGTCAGGCCTCACCTGGAGTACTGTGTCCAGTTCTGGGCTCCCCAGTACAAAAAAAGACAGGGATCTCCTAGAAAGAGTCCAGTAGAGGGCCACTAAGATGATACAGGGCCTGGAGCATCTTCTCTATCACAGAATCATCTAGGTTGGAAGAGACCTCAAGATCATCAAGTCCAACCTCTGACCTAACACTAACTCATCCTCCACTAAACCATATCACTAAATTCAACATCTAAACGTCTTTTAAAGACCTCCAGGGATGGTGACTCCACCACTTCCCTGGGCAGCCTGTTCCAATGCCTAACAACCCTTTAGGTAAAGAAGTTCTTCCTAACATCTAACCTAAAACTCCCCTGGCACAACTTAAGCCCGTTTCCCCTCATCCTGTCACCAGGCACGTGGGAGAACAGACCAACCCCCACCTCGTACAGCCTCCTTTAAGGTACCTGTAGAGAGCAATAAGGTTGCCCCTGAGCCTCCTTTTCTCCAGGCTGAACAAACCCAGCTCCCTCAGCTGCTCCTCGTAGGACTTGTTCTCCAGGCCCCTCACCAGCTTCGTCGCCCTTCTCTGCACCCGCTCAAGCACCTCGATGTCCTTCTTGTAGCGAGGGGCCTAAAACTGAACACAGTACTCGAGGTGCGGCCTCACCAGAGCCGAGTACAGGGGGACGATCACCTCCCTAGCCCTGCTGGTCACACTGTTTCTGATACAAGCCAGGATGCCGTTGGCCTTCTTGGCCACCTGAGCACACTGCTGGCTCATATTCAGCCGACTATCAACCAATACTCCCAGGTCCTTCTCCGCCAGGCAGCTTTCCAACCACTCATCTCCCAGCCTGTAGCTCTGCTTGGGGTTATTGCACCCCAGGTGCAGGACCCGGCACTTGGCCTTGTTGAACTTCATACAGTTGACCTCAGCCCAAAGTGTGGGAGACAAAGGGATTTGGCCAACCTCTCTTTTCAGTGGTTTGTGGGGACAGGACAAGGGGCAATGGCCACAAAATGGATCACAGAAAGTTCCGCACCAACATTCAAAAGAACTTCTTCACAGTGAGGGTGACAGAGCACTGGGACAGGCTGCCCAGGGAGGTTGTGGTGTCTCCTTCTCCTTTTGTTTTTTGCCTACTTGGGCAACCTGCTCTAGGGAACCTTGGCAGGGGGATTGCACCTAATGATCTCTTGAGGCCCCTTTCAACCTCTACATTTTTGTGATTCTGTGATTCTGTGAAATGCCCAACTGAGTCATTTGACCAGGGCTGGATCCATCCACCACCAGTGCTCTGTCTCCAGCAGAGGCAAAAGCAGATGTTACTTCAGGAGAGTGCAGAAGCCTAACTATTTCTATAGTCTGATCCCCATTTTTCCATACTGAAAATGGCACCTAAGCACTTCCTTTTTTTTTTTCTCTGCTTTAACTGGCTCTCTGTTGCTAACAGTATCTCCTCCAATCCCACAGAAATGTGATTTCTTTATAGCCTTTCATGTGTAGCCTTGTCAAAGGCTTTTAGAAAATACAGGTTAGATTTTATCTACGTGGTTACTGTCACCTTTCTGCAATTCCAGTAGGTTAAGAAAACAGAGTTTCCCTTTACAGAAGTCACACTAGGTCCTTCCCAACAAAATTGAGTTGATCTGTGTTCATTGATCTCTCTCCCTCTCCTTCCCTCTCATTTTAAGGACAGACTGCCATGTTCCCAAGTATGGAAGCAGTCAGGCTTACTGGTCTGGAGCTCCCTCTGGAGCTCTTTTTCTAGATGGGATTTAACAGTGGCAACATGCCAGTCCACTGGCACAGTGGCTGTTTACAATGAGGTTCCAGTTCAGTAATTTCATACTTGAACTTCCTCATACTCACTGGGTGTGAAGATATTACCATCAAGACATTAACAACTGGCTTATCTACTTGGCCTCATTATTGCTGTATGGTTATTTCAAACAAATCTAACACTTCTGGTCTATCTACTAGAAAGAACAGAGGGGCTGTTGACATTTTCCTAGCATCTTCATTAGAGAAGGCTGACAAAAAGATTCACTGACATGCTCTTTTATGGCCTTGTAATCCTAGTGTATCCTTTTACACTGTTACCATTAAGCAAACCTAAAAGTTTCCTAATTGGCTTATTTTTCACATCATTTAAGCAGAATTACACTGACGTAGTTTAAGCATCCTTAAAAAACACTCTTGAAGAATTCTTTTAGCTTTCTCATCTTTCTTCTTGCCTTTAAACTGACATTTTTTATTGGTTTTCCTGTTTGCACCAAAACAAGCTTAAGCTTTAAATGTTGTGTCGTGTTTTTTTTTTTTTTTCTTTTCTATGTGGTCCACATAAGCTACCCAGTTGAGCCGCTTTGTTTTTAGTTTGGTTGATTGTTTTTATTAACTCTTAAAAAAAAAATTGCAATACATATTTTAGCTGGGTTTCCAATTTAGTACCTTTCTTAGCAGTCTCCAATTGTCTACAGGCTTTCTATCTTGGTATGGGGGGGAAGACATGTCTATTTGCTTCATTTTTGTGTGGTTCTCTTTCTGGAAAGTGAATACTGGCAGCTCACTTGACTTGGTCTGCTTTCTTCTGCTAGTATTTAAATATAATTTAAATATATATACATATATACATATATATATGTAAGAGGCAAACATCACTTGAACCCACCTTCACTAAGGACCGGATATGGGGAGCTACAGGCCTCACCTCTGCTCCTAGGAAAGTTACAAATCAAATCATCCTGGAAAATGTTTCAATGTTTCTAGCCACATGATTGTCAGGAAGATGATTCAAAACAGACAGTATGGATTTACCAAAGAAAAATCTTGCTTGACTAACTTGACTGCCATCTAGAAAGAGATGACTAGCTTTGAGAATAAAAGGAAAGCAGGTACCCTGCATTCATTGAATTTGTCCAGGCCTCTGAGAGAGCCTCCCACCTCACACCTCCTTACTGTTAAACAACTGAAATGTAGAATTGCAAAATAGGTGAGATTGCTGGAAAATTTTCTGGACTGCCAAGCTCAAAGGGTTATGATCAAAAGTATCACTCACAGGGATCCATACCAGAGCTAGAACTTTTTAACGTCTTTACGAAAAACCTAAATGATGGGTTACGGTACCTCCCAGCAAGTTCACAGATGATCTACAGCTTAGAGGAGCAACTGAGGGCTGGACAGCTGCTGTTCAGGAAGACCTCAACAGGCAGAAAAAATGGGCTGAAGGGAACCTCATGAAGCTCACCAAAGGCAAACTCCTGCCAGAACAACCCAGTGCAACAGTACAGCCTCAAAGACCTCTAGGTCTGAGCAACTAGTTGAGTATGAGTCAACAGCATGCCTTTGTGTCATCTTCAATCTTACTATGACTTACTTACTATTAGAATATAGGACTTTCATTCAAAAAAATACATACTGCTGCCATTTTTCTGTAACAGTTGTACAATGCTACACTTAAAAAATCCTTTTTATACTGTACCAGTCTCTAACCATGTAATCCTACTCTGTTGTTGCTGCAAAGAGAGACTACAACATTCCTGGGCAACACTGTATCCCACAGATTACATTCCTTCTTCCAGGTCTCCAAGATACCTAATGTGTCAGGATTGTCACCTGATGCCAAAAAGTCCAGCTGATTTTTTGGCTTCTAGCAGTAGCATAGACGTCCTTGCATATCATTTCTTCATTCTGTTGCTTAATAAGCCAGTCAACAAGTAGTACATACAATATCTTTAGAAAGCCTTCCTTATCTTTTGTGACCTCCCACTAACAGCACCAGCTTCCATCTATCCTTAAAAGAGTCCATTTGATACAGACACTTTCTTGGTACAAAAGGATGTACATAGACAGCAGGACTCATCTCTTTGTGGCCTCCCCATCTAAGAGAACATATTCCTCCATGCAACAGCACATACAGAAGATGTCTTCCATGTAGATAATGATACATGTACACATCACTGTGTAACAAACTGAAATAATTACATCCACTAGTGGGACTGCTACCTGCATCCTGAGCTAAATATTTCTTAAATCGAAGGAAGCTTATGCAGATACACCTTCAATTTCTGATCTAATTACTTTCCTATCCTATCCTTATTAGCTAGTGAACTGTTTGCTTGGTTTATTTAATCTCTGAAGTACTAAAATCTTTCTTTCATAAACTTCGTAATTCTTCAATGCAGAGATAATGCTACTCAAGGCCAGCAAAGTTAGCATTGAGCTAAGAATTTAAGTAATCTAAGAACATATTCTATACTGATTCTTACTCAATCTTTTCTTTCTAAAAAATAAATGTACTACAGCATGACACCTTCTAGCCTTATCTGCTCCAAAACTTTAAGACAAATACAGTGCTAACAAAAAATTAATGTATAATCTGTATGGTTTTGGTGAATACCACATTAATTTTACAAATTCAGAAGATGACACAGGAAAATACTAATTGCTGTCTCTTTATAACACAACTGTCTACATTCAACTATTTATTTTTTATTATTCATAAATCTTTTTACATTTCAAGATAAAAAGCAGTGCAATACCTGCAACATGAACCACATACAGAAGCAGTTAGCCCTTCCTTTTTTTTTGTTGTTCCCAACTCAGCAGTAAAATGTGCTCTTACACATGTGAATATTTCTTGACACACTACTCTAGCTAGTATTTGTATATATAAAAAAAGCATCTGTCCAACCTAGTTCAGTCGTCTACAATTCAAAACAAGAATACTATAGCCTGCATATTTTGTTAAAAGAGAGCAGCTCAAGAAAAAAAGAGGAAAGGATGTAATCTGGTCTTCTTTGTAGAGGTAGTATGATTGCAACTTTCCCCAGGAACAAGTGAATATGATCAGTTGGAGGAAGCATCAAAGAAGGGTCAAGTGAGAAACTTTCTGAGGAACAAGATGGGACTTTGAGGAATTCAAGGTAACTGAAGTCAAGTATAATGCAACACTCAAAGAAATGATTCAACTTGAAAAAAAGGAACGGGGGGGAGGGGAGAGAAGTACTTTTGACCCTTTCATTTACACAATCACCTCACTTTAAGAAGATACTGTTAGCTCGTGTCTAGTGGAATTTACAGTTATCGTTTGAAAACCTTTGGTACATTTTCTTAAAACTGTATCTGTCAAGACAAAACGGATCTTCATCTGGGCTTCATCCTGTACCAGATTAGGTACTTGAAGAGAACTGTGATCCAGCTGCATGGATTCTAGTGACATGAGATGCCTCCCTCACTTACTGAGGGTGAAAGAGGGATTGCCTCTGCAATCCTTCATCTCAAAGGATCAAAAATAAGCTCTGTGTGTGGTAATGAAGAATACTAACCTACTAGAACTAGAGTCAGAACAGCAGCATCAAAGTTCAGATACTGTGAATAACAGCTTTCAAAACTCTTAGAAGATTAAGATAGTATTTGCTATAATTATCTTGAGCATATATTCACTGATTTGCTGCAGTTTTTTGCTTGGTCATTTTTGATTAACACATCAAAAAATGGAAAGAAGAAACGCTTAAGGTTTTGATACTAACTGAAAAGGGATTTTTTTAGGGCATTGAAAAACTTGTGTTTGATTTACCAAGTGCTGAGCAAAGGGCATCGTGTTTATGTCATCTGAAAAGATCCAAGGCATAAACTGAAGCTGAGAGACAGAATCTTTGAAGATATTTCTACAGTGGAAAGGTAGTTTCTCTGTAAAGTGTTTCTAGCTGATTATAGTCTCGAGGCACGGATACTGAAAAGAATTCTTTCAACATTAGTACATGCCTCCTCCATCTTTGCTAGTAGAAGTACTGAGAGTTAAGGTAGGCAATTTTGAAGATGATGTATATTTTAGATGTCTCGTATAAATCTCCATATAACTGTGCTTTTGGCATTTATTTATTTATTTATTTATTTTAGGATTGATCAACAAATTTCATATTTTACAATTACATACAACTACAAGGCTGACTTTAAAAAAAAAAAAAGAGTAGCATACTTTAAAATTTTTGGATGATATCAAACATTTTTTTTCCTCTTAAGTAGTTTTAAGAAAACAGAAAAATTATCTTTTCACTTTATGATTCATTATCTTTCCTGTTTCAGATTATAATAATGGGTAGAACAAGTATTTGAGCATCTCTTCTCTCAGTAGGGAAATTCATCACTTAGGAACTCTGTGAGAAGAACAGATCTACAAAAATACAGAAACAGTCAACTGTCTGCTTTATAAAGCAGTAACACAGAACACAGAGGATGCTTTCAGCTTCACAAGTCTCCTAAGGACAATATTTACTTGAAAAATGGGGTGTTTCCTAGCTCTCTTTTTCATAATAAGTATGTTTTTGCTTAAGCAAGCAAATACAGAAATATAGCATACAACAGTTATAAATGCTGTAAGGGAAAAAATATTTTCTTCCATTTCTTGCCTTTTTAAAAGTAAATTCCAGGTCCTTCACCAGATTTGTAGCCCTTGTCTGGACATGTTCCAAGGCCTCAGTGTCCTTCTTGTAGAGAGGAGCCCGAAGCTGAACACAGTACTTGAGGTGCGGCCTCACCAGAATAGGAGAATGATCACCTCCCTGGTCCTGCTGGCTACACTATTCCTGATACAAGCCAGGATACCATTGGCCTTGTTAGCCACCTGGGCACACGGCTGGCTCATGTTCAGGCGAGCATCAATTAGCACCCCCAGATCTTTTTCGTCTGCACAGCTTTCCAGCCACTCTGTTCCAGGCCTGTAGCTCTTCATGGGGTTGTTGTGGCCAAAGTGCAGGGCCTGGCACTTAGCCATGTTGAAACTCATCCCATCGTCTGCAAACTTGCTGAGAGTGCACTCAATTCCCTTGTACAAATCATCAATAAAGATATTAAAGAGGATGGGCCCCAACACCGACCCCTGGGGATCACCACTGGTGCCTGGTCACCTGCTGGATTTCACTCCATTCACCACCATTCTCTGGGCTTGGCTGTCCAGCCAGTTTTTAACCTAATAAAAAGTGTACCTGTCCAAGCCAATGGGTTTCCAGTTTATCCAGAAGAATACTGTGGAAGGGCTTTGCTGTTCTAAGTTATATGGTCAGGGAACAACTTTCAACACCTTCCTAGCTGAGAAGTCAACAAGTCCTTGACCTAGTAGGAATCAGCACCTGAACTCTGCAGGAATCTGACTGGCACTTCCTAGAAGGCTGCCAGTATCTTCTAACATGGCAGATGAGGAGAAGAATCATGTCTTTGTTTTAACTCTGTAAGCCAATATTGATGTATTAATAATATCCTGAGAACAACCTCAACATGTTTTGCTTACTACTGATAACATGATAAAAGTCATTCTTCTTCATTGCATCACATATATAAAAAGGCACCTAAGAGGAGCAGGGAATGGCATCCTGTTTTATGTACCAACTCTTCATTTATATTTTTGAACTATGATTGTGCCACAGCCACATTTGGCAATATTAAAAAAAGGACGGGTAAGAAATTGAAGGAGATCAAATCTATCCATTTGATTGTTTATGCTGGTATTCCATACATTTTTAAACGTACTGACTTTGACTCATAATTATAGTATTGGCTCTTCCCATATTATCCAATGTTCTGAATTCTATTTTATCACAATATAATAAAGGAGGAGTAACCAAAAGTATTATTTTCATAATACTCAAATATTTACCCACTTGGAATTTAGAAAGAGGTAGCATAATAAAAAATGTACTACAGAATCAGTTTTGCCAAAGGAATTACTTCTGATTTCTTTTAGATTATAGCTATGCATCAGCAAGAAATTCTCTATAACATTTGCTTACTTATCAAGTTACTTGAATAGGCGAAATGCTCATACCATCTGCATATAAGCAGGGCTTCTGCAAAATATACCTTCTTGCTAGAACAAAATTTCCTAGTACTCATCATTTTTAATTGTCAGCAGTTCTAAAGATACCATCAGGAGCCCTCACACAGCTCCAAATCTAAGGTACACGTACACATGTGCATTTGTGTCTCAATGCATTAAAGAAATGGTAATTTAGAAAGATAGACTGAACTATAGCATAAACTTTCTGCTTGCAGTTATCAGTTTAAATGGCTCCTTCCTTCGAGAGTTACTGACCCTAGGTTAACCCATTGCCAAAGGATTGTAGTTAGTCCTCTAGCAAACCACTGCCTCAAGAGTAATACACATCCCATAAGTCAGCCATTGCTCATCAGCAGCTTTTGGCATTCACAGGTAAGGCCAACAGGAGACTCCTACACTTCTCTGCATACAGATAAAAGGAATTAAGAGAGCAGGCTCATGGTAGTCTAAAATAAACATCCAAACAAACAATAAAACTTTTCTCCCATTTGTCCCAGGGAATTTTATCTGGAAAATAAAACCAAGCACAGAATCTATTTTCTAATAGAGCTGAATACGTAAGAAGGTATAACCCACTGAGGAAACTGACTCCTTCCCAAGGATTACAGGTTGTAAGACTGCAGCAGGATGACTCTTTGGAGAAATAAGCAGAACTAACCACAATCTCCTAATACATACTGTTGCTGTTGTGGACAGATATCAGGGGACTAGTCCAGGAGCTGCTGCAGTTGGGAAAGCCTTCCTCTAAGTCCAAAAGGTAGCTGGCTGCCTTTTCAAATGTTTTCCTCCAGAGTCATTTAAGTTTGTTAAAGACTGGAAAGCCAAATTAAGAAGAAAATCAAACAGAAAAAAAAAAAAAAACTGTTAAAAAAGTTTTGCACATTTTTTTATCAGGGTCCTTGAAAAGGGACGTTAGTGTTGCTTATTATTGTAATGAAAATAAGTAAGTTTTAAAGACACTGAGTCAAAGTAGTGCAAGAGCATTTTTTTTTTTCTTACAGAAAGCTTAAGTCAAATAGGTTAAAAATTCTTGCCAGTATAACGGGACAATGGAAGAAACTGCTTTCTTTCCCCCAGTAAAAAAAATAATAATAATAAAAAAAAGGAGCTTAAGAAGAAAGACAGCAGATCAATGTGGAAAGGACTTCTAGGTAAGCAAAACTGAACGATACTTTCTGTCCATGAATCTTGAAAAGGGTAAAAATCCTATTCTGTAAAATCTGAGTAGAATGCACATGCACACTATGCATACTAGACTCTTTGTAAAGAGTCTATAAAAAAAAAAAGAAAAAAAGACAAAAAAAAAAAAAAAAAAAAAAACAGGAAGAGGCTCTGGTAAACCAGAATGGGGAGTCTGACATGTCATAATGCAAATGATAATTTTAATTTTTCACTCCAGAAAAATTGTTTAAGAGTAATGAGAACCAAACTAGGCACAAACTTTATCCAACATCTGAAATCCTAGTCTGACAGAAATTTTTTACTTTGTTCCTACAGCATTACGATTCAAGAACATTTGCCTGCAGTAAGGGTAAAATACGCCTTTTTCATGGGGCTGTATATTTATGTGTCAACTGACAGCCTTGGGAGGTGAGAGTAAACCTTGGAGCAGGTGTTTGATCTAGACTGTGTGAGAGAGCAAAAACCATTACATATGTCTGGGGATAATGCTGCCAAAAGAAGAGTAAAGCAAAAAGTACTAGCATTACTTACATTTTGTGAACATTCAAGCTATCCAGAATGATTTACTAGAATTTCTTTACAGCAAGAAAATTGTAAACTTACAGTTTATACAACACTATAAAGAAACTTGCATTTTTAATTAGCCAAGGAAATGGAATATTTGACTATACAGAGTCAGTGAACTATCTATCTTAGGTCATACATTCACTCTGCAAAATATGTCTTTATCATTCTTGTTTCCCAATTCAGTCACTCATAGGATGGATGAAAATTGCAGGAAGCGATATCTGTTGGTGCTAAGTAAAGTCTGTCTGATTTACAACCCACATTCAGGAGTGAGAAAGAATAAAAGCAACTTCTCCACACCAATCCAATGTCTGTTCACATACCAAAAATTGAACAGTACCATTGTTGTCAAGAATGAGCTTTGAGATATGTTTCAAATTAATAGTCACTTGGAAACCAAGGACGCACTAGTGACTGGTGACTAGTTCCAACGTACAGCACATCCTTAGCCTATAAAAGAACAGTCGAAAATCCAGCTTACATTTTTTTTTTTTTACCTTCCCTCTAATCTTTTCTTTGTTTCACTGTAGCATGAAATTCAGCTGACGAGAAGATGGTTTAAAAAAGTAAATCATGCTCATAATTTTAATTTGTACTTATTTGTTCTTTCAGAACAACGCTATCACAACAGCCTCCCTCACAAACAATATAGCATAATCACTATAGGATTCACAACCTTCTCACTATGAAAGTTCAGTACAGTTTAACAAGATACATTAAGTACTTTATTTTTATATATACTTCCTGTTTTTATATATTGGGCAACCATCAATGGTATTAAATTCAACCAGGGTAAATGTCAGGTGCTGCACCATAGACTCAGGTGCAGACAGAGAGACAAGTGGCTGGAGAGCAGCCCTACAGAAAGGGATCCGAGGGTGCTGGTAGACAGCAGGTTCAACACGAGCCGGCTGCGTGCCATGGCACCCAGGTGGTCAAAATACATTGGGGTGCATTAAACACAACAGAGCCACCACAGAAAAAGAGGTGATTCTGCTGCTTTATTTAGCATTGGTGTGGTCTTGCCTTGAATATTGTTTACAGTTCTAGGCTCCAGAATAGAAAATGGGTGTTCAGGCACTTGAAGGCACCCAGGGGAGGGCAGCAGGGCCGGCAGGAGGCCTGGAGGGCATGCCCCCTGAGGAGAGGCTGCGCACACTCGGGCTTGTCCGGCCTGGAGAAGAGGAGGCACAGAGGCAACCCCACGGCTCCCTGCAGCTCCCTGGGGAGTGGAAGCAGCAGGGAGGTGCCAGTCTCTGCTCCTCGTCACCCACGGCAGGGTGCACGGGCATAGCACAGAGCTGCACCAGGGGAGGGCCAAGCTAGGCATTAGGAAACATTTCTGTGCAGTGAGGGTGGTCAGGCATTGGCACAGGCTTCCTAGCCGGGTGGTTGGTGCCCTGTGCCTCTCGGTGTTGATGAAGCATTTCGGCAATGTCTTATTGATTTGTTTTAACTTTGGGTTAGGTCAAGCCATGTGCTTACTAAATGTACAATACTTCATATTCCTATAACACTGATAAATCTACAGAAATCACTGTGATTGAACAGCAGTGCAAACAATATAAAGGGTCCTTGCCTTTCTACAACATCCACTTTTTTTTTTTCATCTCAGACAATGCACAAAATTTATTGTTAATTAAACTTGAATTCTGCCTTTCCCTGTATATGTACTATGAAAATAGATTTAACAGCTTGATTGCATGTTTTCAGTACAAGTCTCTTAATGTGTTAGAACAAACTGAAGTACTACAGGCGAGACTTGGAGACTTGATTATACTACTGGGATTTTGAATGCCTACAGACCAGAAAAAGCACCGTTGAATATGGAAGAACAAAAGAAGAACATCTGACTTCCAAAAATCACAGTAAACCCCCAGACTTGTCTCTTAAGCAGGTCACAAGAAACTGTAAGATCTGATGGACACTAGTAAAAGAAAATTAGCCTGCTCCGCCCTGACAGATTATTCTCACAAGAAAACAATATATTTGCTTCAGATAGCTGATGAAGTGCCTTGTGAAAACATAAGTGGAGGCTTCCTAGAAAAACAAATAATTCTCTTCACAAAAGGGGCCATGTGAGTTTATTATGCAAATACCCCTAAATGAGTTAATGTACACTTATAATTCTGAGTTTGGTCCTACAGAACTTCTTTTAAGAAATCACTACCCTCTAGTAAAACTAATACTTCTGGTTGATCACACTTTAAACTATTTTAAGGGGTTTTAGCCAACAACTGCACTGTTTCAAATTCTCAACATCATTTTATTGAATCACAGAATGGTTTGGGTTGGAAGGGACCTTAAAGCCCACCAAGTTTCAAACCCCCTGCCACGGGCAGGGACACCTCCCACCAGACCAGGCTGCCCAAAGCCCCATCCAGCCTGGTTTTGAACACTTCCAGGGATGGGGCATCCACAGCTTCTCTGGGAAGCCTGTGCCAGGGCCTCAGCACCCTCTGAGTGAAGAACTTCCTCCTTATATCTAATCTAAATCTCCTTCTTTTAGTTTAATACCATTGCCCCTTGTCCTATCACTATCTGCCTGTGAAAAAGTCACCCTCATCTTTTTTTTGTAAGTCCCCTTTAGGTATTGAAAAGCCACAGAGAGGTCACGTCTTCCTGGAGATCAGCCCTCTGAGCATCTTTGTGGCCCTCCTCTGGAGCCTGTCTAACAGCCCCACATCCTTCTTGTGCTGGGGGCCCAGACCTAGATGCAGCACTCCAGGTGGGGCTTCACAAGGGCAGAGCAGAGGGGCACAACCCCTCCCTACACCCGCTGACTACTCCTCTGCGGATTCAGCCTAGGACTTTTGGGCTGCAAGCAAACACTGCTGGCTCATGTCGAGGTTTTTGTCCACCAGAACCCCCAGGCCCTTCTCTGCAGGGCTGCTCTCAGTGAGCTCTTCTCCCAGTCTGTGCTTGTGTCTGGGATTGCCCCGACCCAGGGGCAGCACCTTGCACTTGGACTTGTTGAACCTCATGTAGTTCACATGGGCCCACTTCTCTGGCCTGTCCAGGTCCCTTTGGATGGCATCTCTTCCTTCTTTGGTATCAACCACACCACTCAGCTTGGTGTCATCTGCAAACTTGCTGAGGGTGTACTCGATCCCACTGTCTAAGTCATTAATAACAATATTAAACAGCACTGGTCCCAAGTCAGACCACTGAGGGTCTGTTACCCTCACCAGCCTCCACATATATTTCCATTGGGCAATATTCAGTCAAGTGAGTGAGCATGCACCTTTGCCAGTTCTTAGAACATCAGCTACAGAATTTAGGTTCTTATTGTTTTCAGTAAACTGAAGTCAAACTTTAGAGCTAGCAATATTTTTATCCACTGAAAACGTGCAGAAATACATAATTATTTTAGCTATATATGACTTTGTAGTCTAGTACCAGTAACTGCAGTAAAAAGTAAACAAGATCCCTGTTGAATCTAATTGCAAGAGTCACTAAATTTAATTATTTTGAAGTAACTAGCCTTCTATGTTCTAGCACTTTTAAAACTCAGGGAAAAAAAAGATTACTATACAGAGCTAATACATATGTAAGAGGGGCTATACTCTGTAGATAACACTTTCTAATATTGACATACCATGAAAGAATTTTGTCCTCCAATTAATTTTGGTACACAACCTAGCTATCCAGTCAAACAAAGAAAAAAATATTCCAGCATTTGGATGTTGTACACAACAACGGAAATTTTAAAACTAAAATTCTCTGAAGACCAGGCATTTACTGCTCAGCTAAAGATACTGCCCAGGATATTAAAACTGAACTTTTTTCAGCCAGTTTGCTAGGAAAAAGAGACATATTCAAGAAACATAAGAATTAATAAAGTGTAGCTTTTTGTTTCTTACTGTTGTTGTTCCAAAAGAGTAAATCCAGCTTTCCTCTAGCTTTCTAGCTAGAAAAGGAGCTTTCTAGCTCCTTTAGAAACTAGAGAAGGCAAGATGCATCATGTGCTGTAGATGGTCAAAGTTAGATTACTAGTTAACCCAGTGGTTAGATATCAGCGCACAGATTATAGGCAAGCTGCTTTGACTCCAGGAAGAAAAAGAAAACAGAAATCATAATGTCTTGTTTTCAAAAAAAAAAAAAAAAAAAAGAAAAATGTGTGAAGTTATAAAGAAACCTTTATTAAATGGCCATTATAGCAGATTAAGAATGCTAACTAGCTTGCAGTGATCCCAATTGCTTCAAAAGTCCAGAGGACATTTCCTATATGGCTGACATGCACAGCTCAGATGAAAGAATGAGTACTAAATGTTGTTCAAATGATGTAACTCTCTCTTTAGCTTTATAAGCATTTCCTCCTTACCAGAAATTGTGTATGATCATACCATAAGGGCAACCAATTTCCAGTTACTTGTGAGGATAAGAATTATGTCACCATTTCATACAAGCAATCCAGAACAGAAAAGGTAAATTTGTAAAGCTTCCACAACAGTTTATAAATAGTAAAAAATATCTTTTCAAATCTGTATACCAAAGGGTAAAGGGAAAGGGTATTCCTATACCCTGGCAAACAAGTAATTTAATATGAAAATGAAGGAAACTCCAAAGTCATTTAAACTTGCTAGTTTACAATTCAGTTGTTGTTTAATTGTGACATTATGGACATGCAATGTATTAGTTTACCCTGAATTTCAACTAAATACAAACAACATAGATTGTGCCAACCTTCTCCTTTGCAAAGTTTTAACTGATATTTAAATATTACTGCTTTTCTGTTTGCTTATTGAGGTGAAAAAGTGATCAAAGCATGTTTTCCTTAACACAGAACACAAACATCAATATCAATATAACTGCTTTTGTAGCCTGCAATAATGTGTTACTTAACAGGAAATAACTACAGCATAACACAAGAATTATATACCTCACAGGGAAAATGACCCACATGTGAAAATCAAAAACAGGAAATCCTAGCAGATCCATGAAGCGGCTTTCACTTGGCCATTAGTGTTAACAAACGCTTAGAAAAATACTTAGTGAATTTATTTCAACTAACTCTTTTTGTTCCTCTTTGCAATTCTTCAACTTTGGCATGAGTTTAGCTTGCAGTTTATAGAGAATTTCTTAGTACAGTGAGTTATGAGGGCTTAAAAACTAGATTGTTTTCTTAGCTATGGGTTCATTTCTCAATGTGAACTTGAATTGCAGTCATTTTGCTTTTTTAGTCCAACAATGAAAAAAAAAGGAGATTCTACAACTTAAATATGCACCTTTCAATCCACATAATATACATAGTGCAATATAATTTGATATTGTGGGTAAAAGAGTAAATAATGGGGAGAACAAAAACTGTTATTGTAAATAATCAGAGAATAATTATTCTGTAATGGTCTTAGTAATAATATAAACCATATTTATAGCAAAAATATTCTCTTCCTTCTAGAAGAATGTTGGGAAATTCAAGAGCAATGCATGCATGAAGCACAGAACACATACTGCAAAATCACAGTTTATTGATTATTGTATTTTACTAATCTCATACGGAACTATAAGAATATACAGATACTTTCTTTTATATGCACAAGTAGCTTAAATTTATAGATCATTGATAATGGAGAGGATGCAGGCCATGGCTCTGAAAAACATTACGTTCCTAATACAACACACACATACTATTCTTTACTAATCAGAAAGTAAAATATGGAAGTAATGCCATACATTCAGCCTCAACATTCTCCAGTACCTACCTCTGACGTTAGGCATTCAGAACTTCATGGAAATCAAAATTTCAAATATTTTTAAAAAGAGGTGCTTAAATTTAAGTCCTAAAATCCATATTTGTTTATCTGTGTTAGCGTCCAACTTGAAAAGTACATAATGTGTAACAGCTTACAGGACAGTCAAAGCAATCCCTGCTTGTGATGAGAAGAAAAATTAATAAAAGGAAGGACCTGACGGAATGTAGCAATTCACACAAAGTCCATTCACCAACTTCAACAAGATACAGAATTTAGGCACTATCTACCAGAATAAGTGACTTCCCAAGCAGTTTCAATTTTTCTTAACTAATAAACACATTTCATAACTTACAAACTGATTAATTACAGTATGCTTGGTTCAGAGCCTGGAACACATGAATGACTTTGCATGGGTTTTACTACAAATCTATTTTCAGAGTAATGCATACAAATTAAAGACATTTTACTCTGTTGTTCTACCTCTGGAAGTCGCAGAGTAATAAAGGAAATCTTTACAGGTAAAACAAAGAAACAAGTAACTGATTTGCTGTTTTTCTGAATTCATCCTCTGACCTATTCACGGCCATAAATTACATCAATTTAAAGTTAAAACACTCAAAAGAAGATCCCCACAAACTTGTCTTAACTAATGCTTAGCTGGGTTCTAAATCAACTTAAGTTAACAACACATAGAGTCTATCTAACTAAAAATATCCACAAAAACTATGGGCTAACTTGGTTTGCTTACATTGCTTCTAAAATCACTCATTTAAGTTACTGGTGCAACTCTGTAGAACGCAGCCTTTAACCAGAGAGCTTGAGAAAGAATATATGTAATGTGAAGAAGCCCTATGTAGAAATCTACAAAGTACAGTACCTTCAGTATTGACTTTCTTAAGCAAGCAAGTTCAGATCCTTAAATGCTAACTTCCTTCGACAAATTAAAGACAAATGTTGTTAGAGATGGATGTTTAAGACATACCAAAAAAAAACAAACAAACAAACAAAAAAAAACAACCAAAAGGAATTATGTCTTCCTTCCTTACTTGAACTAAACTATTAACCACATTGCCAATAAAAAGGAAAAAGTACCTAGCCCCACATAAAGACTTCACCTTAATGATCACAATGGTACACTGGCTTCTTACAAAGTACTATGCAAAACTAGAATAACTCAATTTGATTTAAAATTCCTAAATTTCAAAGAGCTCAGCTATTTCCTTGCACCGTGTCACCACAACCTTATCAAAGCCACTGTGATCTGCAATGTACCAGGCATAAGTGTGTTCCCCACACATGTGACTACACAGGAGCTCTAGAAATACAGTTCAACTGTACTGACTTCAGGGTGCAAGGTACTGTATGCACAATACACACACAATCACTGTTTCATAGCTTTATGTGAAAAGGAGAGGTTTATGTTATTGCTTCTGAGTTATTGCTGCCTGTGGTGCTTCTGTTGATCAGTGATGGGAGAATTACAACAGCAATTACACATATGGCAAGAAAGTGCTCTTTCTTACATAAAAATCCAAATAAACAAAGTAGTGCATATGAAAATTTGTTGTTCAAAAACAGCAAAGATGTGACAATGAAGTGACAAGAATAGGTACACAATTACAACTACAGGATGAAAGCACTCTCCATGCAACAGAGCCACTGACAATATTGTATGTAATATGCTGAAATAGCTCATGGGCAACACAAGGACTTACATACTACAAAACATTTTGCTGCTGTTGAAATTCTGTGATAGCAGCCTTCATGGTATCTCCACAAAATTGGTTTGCATTGTGACCCATTGGGAAAACACATTTTCTTTAATGCTGACAAAACCGAAGTCTGAATAGAAGTTTCTACAATGTCTGATTCTTAAAAAAAAAAAAAAAAAAAAAAAAAAGAAAAATCAACTTGACTTACAGAAAGTGTTAAATAGCAGCAAAGAGCTAATTATACCATACTAACTTCCTTTTGTCTAGTATAAAAGGACGTTTTCTTACTTTGCCTGGCTGAGTATAATAGCCTATGAATTATGAGATCAAAGCAGCAAACTGTATGTTTTCTAAAGTAAGAGTTTCCTTCACCAAGTTTTACACTTACTGCAGCTAAAAGAGCTGTGTGAAGGGATCAGCACTAAACCCAAAGGACAGGCTGTGCACAGCAAGAAAGAGAGCAACTCCCTCGTGCTTTCTGCAGGTCACTACCAAGGACCATGTTAGCAGATCCACACCAGACCCTTAACAGGCAGCTCTGCTGCTACCAGTAATTAGCTTGGACAGCTCTGGCTCCAGGAGTAGCAGCAAGGCTACACCATAATGAGCTCAGCTGGGATTAGCAGGACAGGGCAGGGAACCAAGAGAGCTGAGGCATTCTGCATTGCGTATGTATCACAGAGATCAAACAAGGATGGTTGGCTAGGTTATCCCCTCACCACCTCATTCCAAAAATGAAGCACGGCAGTGTGTAAAACACAGGCTAATGAAGAGCGACACCTCCAACAGATGAGAGCCACATTAATTAACACAATCCCTAGATCATGGAATACAGTTTCTGTTAGTGCTAGCAAACTTGTAACTTGTCACTGATTTAAGAGGAAAAAAAAGAGACGATGTTTTCGTTTCTGCTTTTGATAGAAGATGGTTTTATCTAGGAATTTTGCAAGAAATTCCTTTTATGTGGCTTGCAAGGCACAACCTTTAGAAAAAAATAGCAGCATGTTTCTTTATGTAAATACCATTTAAGAAACAAACTCACTTTTCAATCAATAGCTTTTTGTGTTCCCGTTTGAAAAAAGCTAGTTCACTCCATACAACATCAGAATCCTCCTGACAAAGCTGGCGGGGGTCTGCACACTGGTATCTGTTTTTACTGCTTGCAGTCCTGTTTGTGAGTGAAAAGAGGTTGTTTGTTTTTAAATATCTACATGTTTTAGGATTACAGTAACAAAAACATCCCTACTTTCAGAAAGTATAGATTCTAAACTGTGGCATGTAAAGAATACAAATCTGGTTGGACAAATGGGGTCATACAGTTTGTGAAACATGACATCTTAAATGTGGTATTATAGAAAAGTTTAATCAAGTAGTTTCAGACAGAAGTCTTAGTATGGCAGCAGGACTCTCAACTGAGATGTGGCAGAGCAGAGGCGCTTAACGTTCATTCTGTCAACATTCCTTAAAATACTGGGAGGAGAAAGCAAAAGGTGAACCCATCACCCAATTTCTTGCAAAAAAAAAATAAAAAAATGGAGAGACACCAGCTGTCCTAATGCCCCCACAAACAATCTGGAATTTCTATTAATAATCAAACTGTCAATCTGCTGCCTAATAAAAAAATAAGGAAAAAGTGTACTGAACTTAAAAGAACGGAAGAAGCAAACGAAAATATTTCACAAAATTCTCTTTCAGTTTAATATTTTCAATGTGTACTAAAATGCAAAAGATAAAAAATATTAAAAACACATCCAACTTCAAACTGTCTGTAATTTAAATTTTTGTTGGGTACTGAAATTAACTCTCTGAGAACATCGTAACCTCATAAGGCCCCATCATCTTCGCAGTCACACATGTCAGTGAAAGTTGTATGTACGCTGACTGGTGGATCAGGTTCCATCATCTGCCATCTAGATAAAAGACACTAATCTATGAAGAATCAGAAAGAATGGGGTCCTCCATTGCACAAAGGATCAGAAGTGCCACATAAGTACCCAGTACTGTTTTCTTAATGCACAATTCACATTACATAAGCAATATAAAGCTTTTTGAGATGTCAAAATGAAAGTGTAAGGTGTAACAATTGACAGACTGTTTTTATTTGTGTCTTGGCTACTTTACCCTGTTAGCATATCATATGACAGCTTCATAGAATCCTGTCCTGATGACAAAACTTATTAAAACCCCCTACTTCTTAAAGCGTCTTAATTATAAATGAAAAAAAAATCAGATTAACAAATAAAGTTTTTTATATTACACTTTATCCAATATCTACTTTTTTCCAAATAGACTCCCATCACAACACAAGCTGCCCCCATTCATTTTGAACAGAAACTGAAGTTGTTTTTGTCCTTCTTCTTTTCCTCTCACAGTGTTTCACTATATATCAAAGTTTGAATTTACTATCTTTAGGCTGAGTTTTTGTGCTTTTTCAGTTTTGATCTCTCTGTGGACCATGAATGCCTACTCAGAATTAGACACAGATATAAATGATTTCATTTCATAAGCAACTATAATCCACTAAGTTTCCAGCTTGCACTGAAAATAAAATAGAGAGCTACAAGATTAAATTCTCCTTTTATTCCTAAAGATCTTTTTTTTCCTAATTTAAACAAATCTATTATATACTTGTGCTTTAACATTTCAAAAAAAAATCTTGTGCTACCAATGCATGTAGCAGATTTGTACCTTACTTCATTTTCATCCAGATTGTTTTTTTCTTTTTAAAAGACAAATCATACTTAAGAAAATGCCATAGTACCACATAGTACCACAAATGTACTCAAATGGGTCAAACAATTAGTTTATAAGCAACAGTTTATTATTCACAATGTCACAATTTATGTCACAATGGACATCCTGAATGGCTATCAATTGCAGCAGTTTACTATCAGTTTGCAGCAATTTCTGTGACTTGTTTTTTTTTTGCTAGAGATATATTTTAAAAGTCTGTGTCAAGCTAAATACGTATTTCGGTAGTTACTGAACGATTTTTTTCTAGTTTAAATAAATAAATAAATAAATTATTTCTAGTAAAAACCTACAGTTTAGTATATGCATATTATAGGTTAGGTTTTGCTTGCTGAAGTCCTACTAAAGCCACTAGGACATAAGGACCTTCTAACATTAGTTTCTTGAAATAGGGCCTAAAAATTGTACTTGAGCAGTGTTTGATAACTGAAGTGATAGAAATGTCATCAATAAAAGCACGTGTTTACCACAGACCTAAACTTCATGCTAAAAACTTCAAAAAAAAGAATTTCTCCATAAAATGTTCACTGTTTTGTATAGAATTTAAGGGGAAATTATACATAGAATCTTCACTATTTAAATTTTGCTGTGGTAAACGTTTCATGTTCTCTCTTTTTCCCATTCATAGGTATATTACTGCAGTATTTCTGTAAAATGATCAGAAATAATTGATTTTATAATCATTTAACGTCTTGCTTTTCATGCATACATTCTTTTTTCACTGTTAAAAAAAGGGATTTTAGGATTAGCTTCACTTCATGTTTGAATCATGAAATGCTTCACACACAGGCTATTACTGCTTTATTGTTAAATGAACAAAATTATTTTTTAAAAACTGTTTGAAACATAAGGGACAATTGTTCCATTATAGAAAATTATAAACATACACAGTCAGCAAATTAATCAGCTGGGGAATTAGACAAGCATAATCAGCAGGCCCTAGCTGACCTTTGTCCGGTACTCAGACTTAAAATGAGATCCTAAATAAAATAACTCAAGGTGTCAGTTCAAGACATTTTACTCTTGGTTACAACTGCATTTTTTCTCCTATAGAGGTATACCTTATATTTTGCTCTAACATGAGATAGAGTCTTGATCACCACATAGCAGCCTCTTCCTTGAATTCAAATTCTCTTTTGAATACCTATATAATAATTTTGTTCAGATTTCTTGTGTAAGGGAAATGTTTTTAATGAGCTATGTAACTTACCTGCTATCACTCTCTTCCCATTGCTTTAATTGCTCTTTTAGTGCTCTGTAGTTGGTCTGTAACATCTGCAGCCTCTCTTTGCGTTTTTCATAGGCTGCTCTGAGCTCATCAGTTTCTTGTGTCTGTATAGCACCAAAAAGAAACAAAATTAGAGTTTGGCAAAATTTAAGAGACTTTCACATAGTTGTCACAGAACAAAATTTCCATTTAAGTTACATTAAAAGCCTAAGAAATCTAAATAGAAAGATGAAGAATCACTGTCCCTGAGGTCACATGCAAATTTACTTTTTCTTATTGCTACTTTTAAGAAAGTGTGGCAAAAAAAATACTTTTGTCGTGCTGCTGAGAAATTTTAGAAAATTGACTATCAGAGTATCAGTGTTCATCTTGTGAATGCCTTGGTTTAATACATCTAAACATAGATTGATAAAGGATTGTTGGCATTATCTTTTCCTTTGAAGTAATTTTTTTCTTTTCTTTTTGCATGGAAAATTATCTGTGCATTTTGGAGGAAACCACTGGCTACACTGAAGTCTACATTATAAAAATGTCAATTTAAATGGCATTAGGATATCCTCATTTTTTATTTTTTTTTAATATAAATATATATAGACAAACCTGCAACACCTAGACTTTGGCATCTAGCTATGCAACGAACAAAAAAGATAAACAAAGTTTGCAATAGTTTTAATTAATCAAAATCTTCCTTTTTACAGAATGAAAAAATAAAGTATGCCTTGACTTATATAAAAAGATAACATCATACAAGTTAGAAAAAAAAATAAAATATTGTAAAATAATCATGTTTTCATAAATGACAATACTGTGCTCTGGAAAAAAAATAAATAAACAGAACATTAAGAAGATGGCATTCTACAGTATGAAGCAAGTTGAATTCTGGCATACAGTAGTAAAGAATTCACCAGACATTATCCTGTAATAAAATCTGTTCTCATTGTTGCATTTTCAGTTCAATGAGAATATTTCTTGTAGAGTGACTACAGAACAAGTTCCTTAATGCCTACATTAATCACAATACTTTATTTGTATGCATTATATGCGTGCTTACATGCAAGGGGGGCTTTCAGCATTAGCCAGTGTGTAAGATACACCATCAGTCAGAGTAATAAAAATTAAATCCCACTATAAAAACATGGCAAGGGTTTCTACAGAAGAGCTAACTACAGAATACTTACACTAAGCTTGGCTTCTAAAACACAGCCCAGTTTTCGTAATACATAAACAAAGCTGAAAAACATCAGCTAAAATTTCATATGCTATAGTACATGTAATGAGAAGATTTCTGTTAGTGACTCAAGCTACACTGAAAGCAGATTTAAGAATATAAACCGGTTCCACAGTGACCTTATCATTAAATGCTTTTTCAATTTTTTTTTTCTCTCCTGAACAACCTCTAAACTAGATAATACATTGATATCTAGTGTAAATGTAATGATATATTTAGATTTAATTACAAAGTAACTTCAACCTGTTTTAAGTCGCTCATATAAATAATAGAATATTTTTTAAAAAGTCACACAAATTGCAAAATGCAGATCAATTTATGACAAAGGATGTACAGACTATTACCAAGATTTGCTTGATGCTACATGAGGAAATTTTGACAAGAATACAATTACAGATGCTATGTTTTCATGTGAAGTTCACAAATCATTATTCTGACATTGATGTTGCTAGTGAAAATTGATCAAGACTGGTAAGACACTGGGAAGTATCTTTGGCATAAATCCTCAGAAGTTTATTAGTGTCAATGCCCTTTCAAGGGTGTAACCAAGTGCAGAATTTGGCCTTTCCTATTTATGAATCTACATTTTTCATTATTGCTTACCTGTTTCAAAATCTATTCCCTTACAGTTATACCCTTACCAGTTGCTCTGCTCTTGCAGAAACAGAAAGCAGACAATTGTCTAATTGCTCTCTTTTATTAAAGTACTATGGACTTCAAAACTTTTAAATAAATTTACTCTGTTATTTCTATAAGTTCAGTTAGTTCCACCTCTTTCTGACTGAATTATGTTACATTTTATAATAAATAGACTGTCTTGTGTACAGTCATCTATATAGTGACAGAAATGGGACAGAGTGATCATCTCTAGCAGTGGATCTCTGGTTATTCTCTAGCTCTCCTCTGACATTCTATAATACTTCACATCAGATAATGAAAGACAAAAGTCCAGTCTGCAAAAGAAAGTACCCAACTGCTATTTAAAGTCATCCTGTTATTTGCAGGGAGCTCAGATAAGACAAAAAATGTATATAGTTACATATATTCTAATCGTTATTTGAAAATGTTATTTCTTTAAATTACCTGTAACAACTTCTGTTAAAGTAAAAGTTTAACTAAAATGGAATCAAAAAATATACTGCTTCAATTATTTGAATACTCAGGCTGAGAAGAAGTGAGGAAGCTGACAATTACAAAAATATTTTTTTCACAACTACTGATGTGCCAATACTATAATATTAATATATTTTCTACATCTGAACACCCTCCACAGAACAGAACTACACATGAAGTCAAAACTAAGTGTAATAGTGTGCCTTCTCTCACATAAATATGTATTAAGTTGGCCCTGAAGACTTATTTATTTATTCTGGTTCTAATTCTCAGCAAAATTTTTGAACATAAAAAAAAAAAGTTAAGAAAATTTAAAGGAAGATTCTCCTATCACTTTTCGTAAACTTCCCCCAAGGTCAGGATATCTTCTCTAGACTATGCCAGGGATCACAGTTCTAGACACTAGAGAAGGAGATGGGACGTAAGAGAAGCAAACGTTCTTAGCTCATTGAAATATCCAGTTCCTGGCAACCAAACTTCTACTCACTCCTTAAAGACAAGCAATACACTGATGTACTTTGTGGAGACCTGCATTAGTACTAGCTTGACAATATGTCACACAAAATCCATCAAACACTCTTATTTCCTTTGACATTCTCTTCCGTCAAGAAGGGTGAAATCGAGGATTTTCAGTACACCCAGGAGTGCAGAAACGAAACAGATTATGTACCAAAATTATGGACACCGAGGATTTACATGACTGCCCTGCTTATATTAGCTACAAGGATAGAAAGAGCCAACTTTGCTTGGTTAGAAATGAAGGAGGGGAGAACTGGAAAACCCTATAATGGGACTTTGCCTTTTTCTGTTCCTTTGTAATACTGACCAGGGCATCAACGGTGTTTATTTAGTGTCACCAATTTTTTAGAAAAATGGATAAAAATCACAATCTCATCTTCAGAATATGCATCATCAGTATGTTTGTTTGTAGATGTTTCTTTAATTTTTCTCAGCAAGTGTATTTCAAGTAATTATATAGTCAACTCTTGGCTTGAATAGGCAATAATGTAAGTGCTATTTTCAAAAAAGCTGATCACATGCATTATTCTTTGCAGGAAGCAATGCCTGAGAGGACACTAATATACAGAAAATACACAATACCAATAGAATTATTCTGATACTAATGGTGTGACAGCTGAATTTATTGCCATGCTAGCAATGGCCTCACTGAATTCAGAATGTAATGCCACAAGTGAGACAGTCTTTAAGACTTTTAAGTCTAAATCATAGAACCACTGAATCACAGAATGGTTTGGGTTGGAAGGGACCTTAAAGACCATCCAGTTCCAACTCCCCAGCCATAAGCAGGGACACCTCCCACCAGACCATGTTACTCAAAGCCCCATCCAACCTGGCTTTGAACACTTCCAGGGAGGGGGCATCCACAGCTTCTCTGGGCAACCTGTGCCAGTGCAACACCACCCTCATGGGAAATAAGTTCTTCCTTAACCTAAATCTCCCCTCTTCTAGTTTAAAGCCATTGCCCCTTGTCCTATCACTCCACCTCTGACAGAGTCCCACCCCAGCTTTCCTGTAGGCCCCTTTAGATACCAGAAGGCCGCTATAAGGTCTCCCTGGAGCCTTCTCTTCTCCAGGCTGAATAGCCCCAACTCCCTCAGCCTGTCTTTATAGGAGAGGTGCTCCAGCCCTCTCATCATCCTCACAGCTCTCTTCTGGACTTGTTCTAACAGGTTCATGTCCTTCTTGTGCTGGGAGCCCCAGAGTTGAGCACAGGGCTCCATGTGGGGTCTCGTGAGATCAGAGTAGATGGGGAGAATCACCTCCCTTGACCCATGGGCCATGCTTCTTTTGATGCATCTTTCATGTTCATATTTTCTGTGTGTTAGGACTTTGGATTAGATTCTCTCAGGTATACAGGGTGATAAACTTTTCAATTTGTGCTAAAATAACATCCCTGCTTACCTTTTTTGTAAAATTGACCTATCACAAGAGAATAAGGAAGAAGCTCAGGAATATGCTTTGTAAGGCTCCCTGATTTTTTCACTTGACATTTACCACAACACATTCAATATAACAAATTCTGCTTTAAATTGCATGTACTTAATATATCTTTCATATTGCATGCCCCTAAACATGAGTAACAACAACAACTGAAAAAATGAAGAGAAGGTAAAAATAAATTTTAAATGATTGTAAATGTTTATGAAAATATGATTCAGCCAGAGTTTGGTTTTGTTTGACTGCCTTGAGAGAATATTCAGAGATATAATTTGAAACCAGTAGGTCATTCAAAAGGTATTATTTAAAATAAAATTTTAAAAAATCTATACAGTGGGGATAAAATAGGCAATTGTAATTTATGCTCAGTGAAGCTTTTCTACTAAGAAAGGTTTTTTTTTTAACTTTTATTTCTTGTTCCAGCATTTGTTAGAACAACTTCTTCTGAGGCGTAACTTTTAAGAGTACAAGGGGTAATATCTGTTCCAAGTAACTGACTTCCAAATTTAAAATACTGGTTTCACTGTACAATAAAAAATAAAAAATAAAAATCCTTGTATTTTGTGCTTCACTTTATTTCTATACAACCACATGAATTTCTTGAAATGTGTATCCTTAGAAACAAATTTTGAAAGTGTATTTAATAAGCACATATCATTGATGACATAGCTTGAAATTTAGTCTTTCATAGGACTGCAGGAGAATCAACACAACATTCTCTGCAGTAAAGGAAAAATGAAAACTAATGGAGAATGTTCTCTTATGCTAACAGTCCATAACAATATGTGCATTTTGCAGTTTTTAAATGCCTGTTTATTTTGGTATATCTTTATCTATGCAAGCTTATACCTAGAAGGTGTTTTATTTTTACTTTTTTTTAATGTTCACCTTTAGCTGTAGGGTCTTCTCTAAGTTTTCAATCTTCCTTTCAGCTATTTTAAGCTTCCTTAGCTCCTCTGACTTTCTAAAAGAGCTCTTTGGGGACAGAGACCTTGAACGTTTCACAGGTGGTTCCTGGAGAATAAAACAAGGACATGGTTGAACTAGTTGGAACACCGGATTATGAAAGACATGCAGAATTAAAGAAGTAATTTTGAATACTAATAATGAATTATAAAAAAAAAAAAAAATCTGCATGGAATACCAGAGAAATAACAAGCAGAATTACCACAGCGCTACCACTAAAGGTTTCTCTGTGACTCGTTAATGAGAATATTCATTTACATTTACATTGTTTCTTTCAGAATAATGATGTCCCATTAGGGAAGACTAAAGGGTTATAGACTCAGAAATGCAAGAAACCTCATTACAAAGGAGGGGATAGAGGCTGGTCTAATTGCTCTATAAGGGTCCAAGGTTACACTTGATAGGACAACCAGAAACAAGAGGGAAAGGATTTTTTTCCCTTTGAAATAGTTTAACACACTGTGAAGTTGAAGGAACAATATGCTTGAGGAATATAAATACAACAGACAGTAGATCTTATACCATAATGACCATATGGTCATTAACTATAATGTGACTAACTAGAGACAAGAATATGTGTTTATATTATGTACAGCTTCATATAGCAATCTGGAGAAAGAATATGTGAAAGTAACACTTAAACTGGGCAGCTTTCTTGTTCATTCTATGTCATATGTCCTTATGGCAAAGAAAGAAAGACCTCATCAAATTACTTTGTGATTTTCTGAATAACTTTGGTTAAGGACAGAGAATTGCTAACATTCGCTTAGCACCTATAAAGTAAAATGCTATTACAGAAGTACATGAAGTCAAATAAAAACTTCATACAATTGCAATTATTGTTGTTGCAAGTTGCCATTTTCTCTTTAAAATAACTGTTTTACAACAACAAGAATTCAGGTTGAAGTCTTCTTGAATACTATATATTTCAAGACTTTTATTATTCTATTACATAAATTTAATGTTAAAGATAACCTTACGTAGGAACTGGCATTTTTTTTCTCTGACCCCTATCTATAAGTATTAAATGTTTACAAGACACTGTACTTCCACTTTAAATTGCATGCATTTTAAAAAAAGGGAGAAAACAAAAGTATCATGAAATAATAGAAAATAAAAGTATCAAATATTTAAGAATTTAAATATTGCTAAGGTGCTTGTAATTTTGGATCTCAGTTTCTTTTACTTCTGAAATAAGCCTGAATGATCAGAAAAAAAAAAAAAAAAAGAAAAAAAAAAAAAAAAGAAAAAAAAAAAAAAAAGGTGCAATGCCAGGAAAGAATATTAGTACAACATACAAACTGAATGTCAAAGAGGTGTATTTTGCATATTCATGTCAGTTCCTTGATATAACAGAAGAAACTAAAAGGAAGTTTAAATGAACATTTACAAGAATATTTCCAAATTTATGGTTTTATATTGTCAGTATAACATTGTAGTGACTAAGAGTCATTCTTTTTGAAATAGTAAGACTACTAATTTTTTTTTCTAATAATTCTGGTGGAGATATCCAAAAATTCTCTTCATTTAATAGATGCCAATATTAATCACTAATGCTATTTACAATGCATAAAATCAGATCAATCCCTTTCAACTGTCTGAAATGCAACACTTCAAGATCAACATATCAAAAATTTTAACCACCTTCAAAGTCCCAAATTTCTTGAATAAAGACAATGCTTGAAATAGAACTATCAGATTTCCTAGTCATTGCCATAAGTTTCCATAAGTCATATTAACTTTCCCTAAAAAATGAAGAACACTATTTTTGAAGAAATGGTAAATAAAAAGTTAAACTTTATAGTTATATATACAGAAGATTTTGAAAATATTTCTCTGAAATCAGAAATACAAGGCCAAAGTATTGCATCCTTTGTCAAAGAAGAAGACAATAAAGAGAAAGAATTGGACCAGCTGTCACCAGACTCCTAAGGGAAACTACTAGAAGGAACTCTAGAAGGAATGGAGAAAAGAGGAAAAAGTATGGAAAAACATGAGCTTCATAGTCTTGCTGCTTTAATCAAAGATATGATACAGTGAGTCTAACTATTTTTCTTTAATACAACACATTTTTTTTGATAGCTACCTGGGATTGTGCTGTGAATCTTTTCCACAATTGAAATACAGGGCCAAGATATGGAAAATAAAACAAAAAATCTGAGCATTGATAGACATAGGAATACTTCTCTGTGAGAATAGGTGGGATTAGGGATGTGCATTAAGAAACATGATATCCTTTTAACATGTTTTTACCTGTTTAGTGATCAGACTACAGGTCTGTGGAGAGAAGGGGCTGGGGCTGGGCTTCACAGCTGCAAATAGGTAGTCTGAAGGCAATCTTTGCTAAGAAGGCAGTTAAATTTTCCTACCAAGACAGAAAAGACTGTGTAGTAAAGTATACTGTAGTTTGATTGCCTGGGGCTGCTGCAAAACTCAATTTGGAAGATGGCATCTGTAATACTCTTCTCACAACTGAAAACTTTGCTGCTGATGTCAAGCTTAGGCATTTAATTTTTAATTCCATCCTCAAATTCCACATTCCACAAATTTAGACACATCTGTATTAAAAATGTACACAATTGTAATGTGTTAAACATTTTCTAAATGTTTAGGAGTAACAACGCTCACTTTTTTGAGAAAAGAATAGTAAGCCCAGCCAGTAAAGGGAAGCAAAAGGCTTTCCATTAAATGATCCTAGAACATGTTTACAAAACACTAAAGCAAATAGCAGACAAACAGAAACAAACACAATTTGTAATATTAGTGAATATGAAACTGTGATAGAAGATATAATGTAAAGAAATGCCTGATAAGTGGATGTGACACATACACATTAACTGACAATGGAGGTACAGGTATGTGAAAAAGCAAATATTTTTTCTTTTTAAAACAATCTGCTATTACCAGAGCAGGTACCATGTGGTACCACTGTAGGGAGAGGGTGGGAACAGTAAAGTTTTTGAATTTATTAAATTTTGTGTTGGAGTCACAAGACAAGACAAAACAAAACAAAACAAACAAACAAACAACAACAAAAAAAAACGACAGAGAAGTTCAGCAAGAAATGCCTTGAACTTTTCTGTAGCACTCAGATCAATGTCTGCCAAGATCCAGCACTGAAGACAGTGGGCAGAAATCTTAATGTTTTTTATGACTTGAAAAAAGTGAGAAATATTGTTGAAGCTGAGCCAGAGGCTGACAGAGTAAAAGATGCAGGGTTTTTTTAGGGGAGGAAAAATGGCAAATTCTTGATTCACTATGTATCAACAGGAACTTTATCAGTATTTCAAGTTAACTCATGCCTTTTAAGAGATCTTTTGTACCTTGAAATTATATAAATACTTAGAAGAATGTTGTAGAATGTATATCAATAAAAAACAATTATAATTCCCATGTATCATACAATGGCAAGTTTTAGATCCATTTAGTGGTATTTAAAAGCTTAGCTACAAGAAATAAAAATAAAAATAAATAAAAACCCTCAAGGGCTATATTACTGAATTGGCTAGCAAGAATATGGATGACTGATTAATCAGGTAACAGAAATCATAGCTCACAAAGGCAAGAAGTTTTAGCTCCAAAAGGAGCTCTGTGAAGATTAAGCAACTAGCTTTTAATTCTTCATAGAAAATGGCAAACAGCTATTACACTTTCGACAGAGACTGAACTGTGCGGGTTACAACTGACTGTAAGTTTGCACTTACCATGAAAATGACACTATACATGCACATTTAAGAAAGTTTTGAACCACCATATCATTTGTCTTGCAGAGCAAGTCGTTTCTATGATTCTATACCACATCAGGCATGAGATTTGGATTTCTGCAATCACGGTGTTCTACACTAGCCTATACATCAATGCGTTCTGCAGAATCAAACATAGGCATAGGTATAAAGATACATGACCCCACATCCCAATTTATCACATTAGTGCAAGTTTCTCTTTTGTCCTGAGGCCTTTTTTCTTAACACCTTTCCAATTATTTGTTTATTTTTTTTTCCCAAAATGTTTGGGAAAATGGCTTTTTAGAGAAGAAAGGAATAAAAACATTCTCTTTCTGATCAGAAGTCATTCCATGTATATTAGTTCTTTGTATCCTGGGAATACATACAAATAAGAGGAGATGAAGGGTTAAAATGACAGAGTCTTTGTGAAGCCAAAAAAAAATCATCCTGGTAAAAAATGAATTATATATCCAAAATATTCTTCCTGCTAATAACTTTTGTCCTGAGTAGTTTGTCATAAAAGACTGAACAAGGTAATGGAAAGATAATCTACTGCAGTGGAACATCAACAAAGACAGCAATACTGATTTGTACTTTATACCTACGTTTTGTGATCCTAAAGCCAGAATGTTTCTACAGTTTTCCTTAGCATCTAGCCTATATAAAAAGAGCTTTGTCAACTTATTTCCCAAAAGTTTTAATACAGACTGCATGGACACATGAAAAAGTGTATATATCAAACGACATGTATTGAAAGAGCATTGCTGGATCTACATATTGAACAAGGAAAAGGTTCTCTGCAACAGGATTTTAAAGTTGGTGCTTAGCTGTATTTAAGTTTTAGTTGCTTTACCCCCGATACAGCGATTAGTTCACAACAAAAACAGCACACTCATTTACTTTTAATGATGCTGTAGTGAGTTAACTTTGCCTAAGGGTTTAACACCCACCTAGTCACTGGCTCACTCCCCTCAGTGACAGGGAGAAAAAGAGAACGAAAATGCCCATGGGGTTAAATAAAGAAATAGAGATTGGCTACCATTCACAGTCACAATCAAAACAAACTTGACTTGGTGAAATTTAATTTAATTTATTGCCACTTAAAATAGATTTGGCTAGTAAGAAATAAAGACAAATTAAAACAAGACTTTTTCCCCCTGCTGCTTCACAGGCTCCACTGCACTCCTTCACTCTTGAGTCCTCTGTCTCCCACCGAACAGTGCAGAAGGGAAGGGATGTAGGTGCTGCACTCACTCCCTCTGCTGTTCCTTCCTCCCCACACATTTCCCTGCTCTTTAGTGAGGCCTTCACAAGCCACAGCTCCTGTGAGGAGAAACTGCTTCAGTGTCAGATCCCCACCATGGGCTGCAGCGTGGATATCTACCATAGTGGTCCACTCCGTGGGATGCAGGCAAATATCACTCCAGTGCCTGGAGCACCTGCTCCTGCTCTTTCTCTGACCTTGCTGTTCACAGAGCACTTTCTGACTTTTTTTTTTTCTCTTCACTCCTCACTTCCTGTGCAGCATTTTGCCCTTTCTTAAATGCACTTCCCCAGAGGTGTCAGCCAAAGCTGCAGGGTCCAACCGTGCCCTGTGGTGGGGCCACTGGAGCCAGCCATGTCCAGCACGGTGCAGCCTTGGCCTCGCCTCAGAGGAGGCCCCAGCAGATGCCAGCACTGCCTGGGCACCTGCACCCAGTACAGACATGCGAAAGGAAAGTCAATCATAGTAGAATATGGTGGTAAAAATACTCTGAGTTAGCTATCTAGTGAAAAGGAAAGGAAAACCGGGAAATCTGGACAGTCTGAGCAACAGTGTTTCTCTTAAATAGCCCTATGAAGTAGAGCCCAAATTTCAAAAACTGTGAGATCCACTGCTTCTTGATGGACATCAAACATTAAACTTCAAGTGCTCTAATACAAATGTTCTAAAACACAGCTTTTCCCAAAAATAACATGCAGTGCAGAATGTTCAGACAGAACAAGTCATACAGTTTTCAAAGGAAACAATATGAGATGCTAAGCAGAAGGAATACATGAGTTTTCCAAGGCAGTAAATCAATGGTCCACTCCTGCAGACTAGTTATATCACAGAAGCATGCTCCTATTTGCTTCCTTCCTACAGAAATCTGTTTCAAGTTTTCCATATTTCAAATTTCCATATTCATATCACAATCAAACAGAAAATTTACATGGGAAAGAGTCTGAACACACTCACAAATATAATGACTTAGGTTTATTTCATAAGTCAATTTAAGCCACAGAATTGTTTACAGATTTTTTCATTAGCTTCAGTTTGCAAATGTTACCTGGTGCCTAAACTTAGTGGCAAGTTATCACGGAAGAGGCAGACCAGCACTATGTAGAGTTAAAAAAACAGTTGAAAGTATGCACTTCAAAAGTACATCATTGCTGTTCTTCATAGAAAAAATAAGTAAGTTACTATGTCATATTTTAAAAATAGAATTTTGAAAATTAAAATCTGTTTCATTTATAAAATTTTAATAACTGTTTATATTCCTCCCATTTCTCTTCTAGGGAATTATGGTCGTTCTAGTAAACACAACAAAATAGTTGATAAATATTCATTTTAAGAAACCTACAAAGAATTTAGCTTTCAAATATTTCATTTAATTAAGAACCCCTTATTCAGTATTTAATAAGGTAAAACTTTCTACTCCCAACAGCTATTTTAACAAGTCTTTGGCAGATAACACAAAAACCATTCAAACAAGCTTCCAGAATTATAAACAGCATCAACAGATATTAAAATTATTATCTGGACCCTTGAGCAAAAATGTTTGGCTTTACCAGCCTTACTTAGACACAAATACACAAGACAATACACTATCCTACCTTATGCTTTCTTCCAGTCCTTATATTGTTGTTTTCCAGAGTTTCCGTAGTATACAAATTATGCTCTGCTAAGCTAAGACTTGTTTTTTTCAATTTTTCCTGTAAAAGCTCAATTTCAGATTTTTGCATGGTGATAAGACACTCTAGCTCACCTAAGGAAGGCTGTTGAAATACCTAGAAAATGATAGTACAGGTAGGTTATATTAGTAACAATAAAATCAGAGGCATAACAAATAAATAAAACTGCCCAGAGAAACATCTTACCGATATTACAGGAAATGTGAGACTGGTAAATAACTCTGCCTTTGAAGATACATTATGAATTCAAAATCAAAACTCGATTGCTAAGTGTTAACTAAACATTTTCAAAACAACAATATCATATTTTATAAATTCAAATTTGCACTCCTAAAAGCAGTTCCTTTATCTGGACATTTCTTCTGCAGCAACTTGTACTACTATACTATTGCATTTCAAAATCTCAAGACAATGTTTACTCCTAGACTCGTTTCCAGTTAAATGTCCATTTGATAGGTATAACCGGCCCTATCAAATGGGTAAAAAATAATTCTGCCAGCATATTCTGTCAGTACGGATATTCTTAATTAGAAACTGCCTCAGAAAGATACCTTTTTAACATAAATCAACACAACCTGAATCCATGATGCCCATATACTTAGCACAAGTGTTGTGGTCAAACTGAAAACTTACAGAAAATATCAATATCAATCCTAGATCACAGTGTTATTCAAGCCAGATATGTAATTTCATGAAGCCATTAAATTCCAGGACTCTACCCAGTTATCAATCAGTTCATATTAATTCGATGGCATGATGCAATACTGCCATACACTGCTCACCTTCAGCATGAGGTGAAGCCTTTTCAGACCAACAGGTATTTTCATTGGTATCAGATATCTTTAAAGCACAACCCCAATGTCTAATAGAGGACTCCATGTGTGTATAAATGACTAAGAGTGGTTGAGTTACCACGCTTGACAAATTATTTATTGTCAGCTGAGTTTTCATTACTGCCTGTGATCACACCCCACTCCATCACAACCACAAGGCAAAACATTGTTAGTTTAGCACGGACAACATTAATCTGTCTGTTGTAGTCTATGGCAATCACAAATGGAAATGTATTAGCTCCAAACTCCTTCACAGTGCTTTAAGGCTGGTGACAGACATTCACCTTGCAAACAGCTGTGCCAGACAAAGATAATATAATTCCCAGATGGTCAACACAACCAGGCAGCTGGAGGTTACCACCCCAACACTTGTGCTGAAAAGGATGATGTAAAGCCCCTCCCTACTTTATTATAGGAATAGAAGGGCATATGAGTTTAAAAAGCCAATGTAACTGTCTTGAGCCAACCCAGCTGACCTTGTATTGCACTGACTAGGGCAAACTCATGAAAACACTGTTGCCAGCAGTGTTCTCATCAAAGACAATCAGCTATGAAACACTAAAATCTTCAGTCAACAAAGCTCAATCCAGAAGAAAATTTCCTTGAGACTGACTAGAAGTTTTATTTTATACTTTCCAAGTAAACGGGTTCTGACAACCTGACTTGGTGGCAATGTTTTGAACATATCCAGAAGACAAACACTCATTTCACTTGAGAAGAAAATATTAGGTAAAATTATCATCTTTTCCTATTCTTTCAAATACTGGAATGCCCTAAGTAACACAAAGGAGGTGGGTAAAATGAAAAGATCTGAAAAGGCAATGTAAAAAAGGTTAAGCAAAGCAAATGATTTCAAAATTCAGGCCAATTGAAGAAGAAATGGCAAGGTCCAAATTTGATTAAAATCACACTGCTAGCAAACAAACGCTCTAGTAAGCTTAGCATTTGACAGAAACAGAGTAATAGACATAGCTATTTGATTTCCTGCTATGCAGAATATGAAACTTTTCATAAACATAACTTTTCATAAACTCAGTTTCCACAAATAAATCCCAAATTAGAATTACCAAGCACTTTTGTCAACAAAAGTATAACCCCTTATACAGCAAACAAGCATAGGAAAGTTGTCAAAGAATAAAAGTTGTCCATGTTTTGATGACTGTTCCTTAAATAATTTCTGTTACTTATTTTGCCTAATTTAGGCCATATGTAGTTGCAAACAGATGTAATTTCCATCAATGATCAGCACAAGACCAGTCTATATCAAAAAGAAAAGTCTACACAGAAGGGGGAAAAAAGGAAAATGATAACATGAGTAGACAAGCTGTGCATTGGAAAGAACACTTAAAAGAAAACTGTGTTTTAGTTCATTTGAACCAAAAATTTGGTACTGGAAACAACCTAAAGGACAGAAATAGTGCCAACTGGTATGGGAAATTTATTTATATTTCAGTTATATACTTTTTTTTTTTTTAACTGACCTTTGTTCTTTCTTATTTAGAAAGACATATACCTACTAATATAGCCAATTTTATTGATTTCTCAGCTAAAAGTAAATAAAATAAATAAATAAAAATCTAAGTGCAATGCAAGCTATACTATTACATTATAACTAACTACGTATTTACACTATAACTAAATAACTATATATTTACATAATAACTAAAGATGAAATATACAGTTTCAGTCTGCTATAGGCATTTTAATTCATATTGACCACGACTACATTTCTAAAAGCCTAGAACTGTTAAATGTTGCTGATTTTTGAGCTACAATAATGAAACAATTTAACTAATGATTAACTTAATACTGTTTCATTTATCTTTAGTTTCATCTATCAAAAATGAATTTCACAGTGTTGTGAAATGTAAATTCATATATGAGCCAAAGAATAGATCAAATCCTTGCTCCTGTATGTCAGTCAAGTTCTGCAACTGACTTTAATAGGACCAGCAGAGGAACAGGGTTCCTGCTTGGTTTTGTTTTGTTTTCCCCTATCCACTTCTTCTCCTAGAAGATAGCTCTAGAAATTACCACACAGTGATACTCATTTAAAGTTGAAATATTGTAAAAGCACAGTTTCTAGTAAAGGTCTACAGCAGTCTTTGTGCACATGCTACATATGTACTTCTTGGAAAACTAAATCCAACAAAGCCAGATTTTAACTTATATTTCCAACAAGTCTGCGGTTTTACTCTCAAAATGTTCAGCAGATCACTTTTACCAACACAGAAGTTACTATACAGTTTGCGTCTACAAACCGCAAACCCTGCTTAATTTTTTGTATGTACATGAAGTTTCTTTAGTTTCAGGAATTTGAAGAACTTAGACTGTGACTAAAGAAGGTCTACTTGCAAAACTGAGGTTTTGTTTATCAACAGACTACAGTTCAGGAAGAGTTGGGTATCGTTTTCTGTTTAATTTAGCATTTCCTTCACTATTTGATAAATATTCTTCTACATTTCCTAGCCTAGAAGTCTTTGTTTACTTAAATATCAAGGGAACTTTTAACTATGAATTTTTAAGATGTGAAAAAAAAGATTGAAAGCTGGATGAAATTTCTTCCACTGATCTTTTGTTTTAGATTCATTCCCATTCAACTTCACGTCACTGACATTTTGTGTTTTGAGTATCACTGGTTAAGAAAAAAAAAAAATATCACCAAAACCAAATTCATAAGTGAAAAGATTTGGCTACTATGAGCATCTCATTTCCTTCTGTATAAAACAAGATTGTTAAGAACACATAGTTCCAAGGCTTATGTATGAGAAAAGGAGTGCAATTTTGTCAGATCCTTGGAAAGAAATGTGATCTTTGCTTTGCTTTTCATTGTCTAGTTTTACATGTGAATACTTATTTGTTTACATACACTGCTCAGACTACAGCAAGTATGCACGTTTGCTACATATCTGAATTTGGAAACAATATTTTAAACCAAGAGCAATCATCTTGTCTAAGACACATACACCAAACA